>NC_091168.1:24682798-24695298 GCF_040958095.1 Procambarus clarkii | reverse complement strand
CAATGTAAATCCTGTCGTCTCCCACAGTCATAGATCCGTATAAACGTGTTGTGTTATTTGTGTACATTCAGTTTAATTTAGCGGATAGGCAGTTAGAAAATCGGAGACTAGAAATTCGAACACCGAAATAAAATAATGGCATTTACTGAAGAAATTACTCAAATTAATTGGCAAAATCTGGCCTTTTTAGAAAATCAAGCGGCGTCTGGCAACTCTCCACCCGGCGCCAGCAACAACCGGAAATTACTGGTTATGTATTTAAACACATTAATCGGATAGTGCTAAGTGCTCCCAATATGAATTAAATAATTGTCTACGTAGTTATTGTGTGAAACTCTAACATTAATCTTTCATGAAGCTTGATATCCAAATATCTTAGACTTGAGGTCTCACCAATGTGTTCATTTTGTCACGAAATTCTGTCATTACTATAGACAGGCTTAGAAATAACTCACTAATACTCAATATAAAAGACATGATCAAAATCTTTATCCAACTATGGCAACAGTACTAATCGTCGATAGTTGCGAGTTCAAGTACGTTTATTGAGATAATAAGATACACGTATCAAAAGGATAGAGTAGCATAGGCTATTTCTACCGTTAGTGCGCGCTCCTGTCTATAGGCTTTTCACTGCCGCCCACTGGATGTGATTTGTCATTTAAATTTAAATTTTGCCCCGAGAGGCGAGTTTATTGGGCAGCGCCACTCATCTTGTGAGTGGACACACCGCCATAGTGACAGTATTGGGCAGCGCCACTCATCTTGTGAGTGGACACACCGCCATAGTGACAGTATTGGGCAGCGCCACTCATCTTGTGAGTGGACACACCGCCATAGTGACAGTATTGGGCAGCGCCACTCATCTTGTGAGTGGACACACCGCCATAGCAGCATGTACAACACTCCCCAATAGGAAGAAAACCCGCTGGGTTGTTCACCCTGTCACTTGTACCCAGACACAGCTGGGACTTGCTTACCTGTCTCAAGTGAACAGCTCCTCAAACAAGAAGATTATGTCATGGTAGGCAAATTAACTCCGGATACAACTAGTCTCACGACAAATGTTGATTACTTAGTGAACATTTAGAGTCCAGTTTGTGAACACGATACACGACTTCTGCCTCCACACCGCCACCACCTGCGCCTCAGATGTGTAAGGCATGGAGCAAATGTGTCTTACACATGGGGCAAATGTGTCTTACACATGGAGCAAATGTGTCTTACACATGGGGCAAATGTCTTACACATGGGGCAAATGTGTCTTACACATAGGGCAAATGTCTTACACATGGAGCAAATGTGTCTTACACATGGGGCAAATGTGTCTTACACATGGGGCAAATGTGTCTTACACATGGGGCAAATGTGTCTTACACATGGGGCAAATGTCTTACACATGGGGCAAAGCTGAACAACGGCCAGTAGTGTACAAGGTTAAGCACCCCAACCACCTAGGAATCACCACAAGCCTATGAATTGACCTGATAAAATTAACACTAAAATTTGTTAAAGAAAAAATAAGTTTGCTTCTTTATTTACATGGTCTTCAGCATACCTGGGAAGGGTATGCTGATACCTGAAGAAGGTTCTGGGAGTTCTTCTCCTCCCCGAGCCCGGCCTGGAGGCTAGGCTTGACTAGCGTCAGTCGCTGCTTTATCCATAATGTTTCTTGGGAGCATATTAAACACCAGATTAAGTCACACTGTACTTAAGTGCTTCCTCCTCCGTAATCCTTCGTCTTTATTTATAAGTAACAAAGATGGCCACCACCACCACGGCCCCCGCCAAACACACAATGAAATACGACGTTGTTACAACATTCGAACAAGTTATACAACACTTTCTTAAGTTGTAACAAGCAATATACAAAATTGTCACAACTTCATTCGTACAACGAGATGTAACAACTTTGTAACATGTTGTAACGAGGAAACAATAGGGTCCGTTATCCCTGTGAGTTTGCAGCAGCCTAGCAATACCTGAACACACCACGAAGTCTGCATGAAGTCATGGGAAAGAAACGCGTACGGAACGCGATGTCAACATTACCGGACATCGCAGATACCACACAAGGCCATGATACATACTGAATTACGAAATTATAAGAGACGCGGAAAGACAAAAGTTTAATTTTAGCATACTACAGATGGCTTGCTGGATTTCTTTTTATCAACGGGGTATTTTTAAGGTGTAAACAACATATGTAAATAACTAAAGTTATTGACCTTTCCTGAATGTTCGTCTGATGTCTCCCAAGCCTGACTCTGAGGATATCACATGTTCCTGTGCCAATACCTGGCTGCAAGCAAGACAACACAAGTCATATGTGTATCCAGTGGCCGCGGGAATTTTGTTTTATATGATTAAACCTGTTTGGTTAATTAGACGTTGCTTGTTGTTGTTGTTGTTGTTAAAGATTCGCTACCTGGGACAAAGTTCCAAGTAGCACGGGCTATGGTGAGCCCGTAGTAGCGTAGACGTTGCTGAACTGTTGGACAAGTTGAAATGAGAATACAAAAGTGTCATTAATAAATCCTATTTATTTATGCAAGTTTCGGGTTTATTTATGTAAGTTTTACATATATATAACAAGTTTTTCCTGTCATCCATCAGTGTGGTCATTCGTGTGTGCCAGTGGCTTTTGTGGCTGGTTGAAGCTGTCGAGAGGAGGAAATACGTTTGTATATTGAATCCTATGTGTGTTTGTGTGTGTGTAATTACCTAAGTGTAGTTACAGAATGAGAGCTACGCTCGTGGTGTCCCGTCTTCCCAGTACTCTTTGTAGAATGTGTCATATAACGCTTTGAAGTGTGTGTGTGTGTGTGTACTTACCTAGTTGTGCTTGCGGGGGTTGAGCTCTGGCTCTTTGGTCCCGCCTCTCAACTGTCAATCAACTGGTGTACAGGTTCCTGAGCCTACTGGGCTCTTACCATATCTACACTTGAAACTGTGTATGTGATGGCTCCTGGTCCTTAAACATCTGTTACACAAATAACAAAATTTCTTACATATAAACACAATAAAATATACATAGGCTTAAACATTATTTATTATTAATAAAATTTAAATGTTCATTTATGACGCTTTTTTTTTCCAATAGTTAATACCTGTGCTTTCGCTTCCCCCCCACCACCCAAAGGCCCCCACACCCACCACCCAAAGGCCCCGCCACCCACCACCCAAAGGCCCCCACACCCACCACCCAAAGGCCCCGCCACCCACCACCCAAAGGCCCCCCACACCCACCACCCAATGGCCCCGCCACCCACCACCCAAAGGCCCCCCCCCCACCCCCTGAACTCCTCTCCAATTGGCAAGGATTTCCACCAAGCAATAATAACAAGCAATTCAAAGTAAACACACAGCAATTTCACTTTTGGAAATGCTAGGCACACTGGCACTATGCCCAGGAGCGCGTGGCATGAGGGGTCGGGGACCCCAGCCTGTGTTGCATGCAACCTGTCTATACGTCGACGCGGGAAGCACACATAGGTGAGTATGAATGTATTTGAGCGCCCATCGACCTGTCCTCTTATACATTACGTCCATTTTTTTGGCCGTACAGTCACACACGAGCGAAGAGCGACGGAGTTTTAAGAATTTTTTTAAGAGGTTGATCGCGTAGTTGAAGGTGTTAGTCTGATACGACTTATCTCGGAGTTCCACGGAGTTCCACGGAGTTCCTCGGAGCTCTTCGGAGTTCTTCGGAGTTCCTCGGAGTTCCTCGGAGTTCCTCGAAGTTCCTCGAAGTTCCTCGAAGAGCCATAACCTTACAATCTGCTGTCGACGATTCCCAAGGCTGTTGTGTGACGCTAAGAGTGTGTTTCGTCGTAGACATCTTCCCCCCCCCCCTCTCCCTTGTACTTCCTCGCCACTTTAGTCGTTGGCTGCGCTACAGTGACTTATTTAAGTCATTATTTATCCTCCAGTAACCCAATGAAAAGTAAACAAAGGAAATGTTTAAAGTGAATGTGAATGGTCCACCCACACTCACCCTCCCACCCACCCCACCCACACTCACTTTCCACCCACACTCACCCTCCACCCACACTCACCCCCCACCCACACTCACCTATTTCTACTTACATTCATCCACTACCTATACTCACCTTTTGCTTTTAGTTGGATTCCTACTTTCGTCCCATATACTCATCCATCTCTAATACTCATCCACACACCCCACACCTACACACCCACCACCCATACCCCCACACCCACACACCCCACACCCAAACCTCACACCCACACACCCACATTCCACCAGCCACAGGACAACGGTTCGCCGCCCACACCTGCCACAGGTGGTGGTGCTTGGGTTGCCCGTTAGCAGCGTCCGGCCGATAGAGCGGGCACTCCACTATGCGGGCAGTGGGGCACGGTCTCGTTACGTTACGTTTGGTTCGTTACGCAGGTGAGGTCGTTATGTTGGGCTCGGTCCTTAAGGGTCGTTAACTTGGGGTCGTTACGAAGGGGGTCGTAAAATAGGACTTGCTGTGGAGGGGGTCCTATACAAGATTATAGTTTACGAGACATTGTGGCATGTGCTTTGTGCTTATTTAATTATGTCTTCGAGTAGTGAGATTCAGCTCCTGGTCCCTGGCTCGTAGTTGATGGGGGCATCCAGTTGTAACGTATAGGAGAAACGAATGGAAAGAAATAATGAAGTAATGAGTGAGGGGGGTAGAGAGATGGGAGGAATAAGAGAAGGAGTGGTCAGGTGAAAGGGAAAGTTTGACAAGAAGCGGAGGGAGAGACTGAGAACACGGAGAGGAGTAGAAAGTAGAAGGTAGAAAGAAGACCGTAGAAGTAGAAAGCACCATCCATTCTAAACTCAGTACATACAAGACAAGGAATGGAATTTGTCTGTATCACAAAATTATCAAAGATGTTGTTAGCACGTATTAACTAGAATCATGTACTTGTACATGCAAGAATCTTAAAGTCAATAAACTCAAGAGTGTTCTACACTCTAGCTTTCAAAATCAGAAGTTTTAAGTGACTATAATCATAATTATAGTCACTTAAAAACAATAAATTCATCAATTATATAATTTAACATGATAAGTATCATAATTCAGGCAATTTAACTTAATATTCACTAAATCAAGATTAATATACATTGTGAGTCACCACACAAGACATTGAGACCACTACGGCTGTCTGCCCCTGAAATCCCACAACACCTTCAGTTGGAAACACCCAAATTTGTCACCTTGCTGTTCAACTCACCAAGTGTCTGAGCCTAAGTTGGTTAGAGAAGGTTTTTTTATTATTATTATTATTATTATTATTATTATTATTATTATTATTATTATTATTATTATTTCTACCACAGACGTGGCCACACGTTTACATTGCTAACCAGCATATATACATTTTCTTCTGTCCTTCATGGACAGGGTGAGAGATGTGTTAAACATATAGTTCAAGGGTTTATTGAACAAGAGAAGGGGTTGACAGGCCGAGTGCCTCCGTCCCGACAGCCTGGTCTCGGCTGCTGTTCAGTCGTTCAGCCTCCTCTGTTCTCTGCTGATCCTCTATGCTCTCGAATGTACAGTTCCATGGGTATTTATGAGGGGACCCTGGAGCTAGCTCTGCCTACTAAGTAGGTAAGCCTCAGGCCATCTACCTACCACGCCTGGACAGCGGCTTGTTTGATCCAAAGACACCACCAACCGTCTGCAATTATCATCTTAGCAGAAGCAAGGTCAATTCACACGACATGACCCCTGGTCCAACTTGGGATCATTAATACTCTAGAGGTTTGGCTTTTTAATTACTACAGGCCGACAGTCTGGCGCCTCATATCTTGTCTGACTGACTCATGTTGTAACATAAAATATAATTCACATAACACCTTTATGGTGTTACAAAAAGCCACATATGCACCTTTCAAGGAACCCTTAATTAAAGCCGTGGGCACTAAAGCTACAACCCTCCTGCTCGTTCCATTCCACATTTATTCCTCCAAGGAGTGCCGGACCAACCGGGCTGTGGTGGGTATGTGGGCCTGCAGGCCGCTCCAAGCAACAGCCTGGTGGACCAAACTCTCACAAGTCAAGCCTGGTCTCGGGCCGGGCTTGGGGAGTAGAAGAACTCCCAGAACCCCATCAACCAGGTATCAACCAGGTACATCCTCCTGCTCGCTCCTCTCGTCTATCTGACCCCGGCTGTCCGCCAGCTTGCTTCAAGCTGCAGTAAGAGCAGTAAGAGAAGGAGGCAGTAAGTGCATAAGACTGGCTCAGAAATAACTGGAAGATGGCAATGTGGCAGGAGAGAAAGAAAGGTCACAGGTGGAAGCTTAGACGAGTCTGAGGGACGCAAGGAAGCCTCCGTACGCTTCCTACACCTTGATATGGTGTAAACAGCACTGAGTAGAAGTGATTCAAGGTGGGAGAGGAGATTGATAAAGATTAAGCCATCCAAGAGGTGGCACGGGCATGAATAGCCCGTAAGTGGTGGCCCTTTTCAGCCATTACTGGTATCAATAGATGATACTGGAGATCTGTGGAGGTGCGACTGCACCTTCCGCAAGATGGGAGAGAAGGAGATTGATAAATATTAAGCCATCCAAAAGGTGGCACGGGCATGAATAGCCCGTAACGAGATAAGGTATAGCGCCGATCTCTATTTATAGTGTAATATTGAACGCGATGAAGCACGAGAGAGAGTAGAGAGAGTTATAACACTATGCTGGACCCAGGAGCTGGAGCCCAACTTTCTCTGGGACATAGCTAGGTAAGAACATACACACGTGTTCATCACTTCGGTCCCAGGCACTGGGCCAGCGTACAGGTGTCTTGATCTGGCATACTTGGCACATGCTCAGTAATGTCTACTGGCGTCTCACAAGAAACAGAGTCAGGATGTAAGTATCAGGTCAAATATAACGTGAACTTCCCTCTGGTGGATCTTGATTGATTGATTGATGAAGATTAAGCCACCCAAGAGGTGGCACGGGCATGAATAGCCCGTAAGTGGTGGCCCTTTTGAGCCATTACCAGTATCAATAGATGATACTGGAGATCTGTGGAGGTGCGACTGCACCCTGCGTGACAGGAGATGTCTCCCGGACCAAATGGTGACCAAATGGTGGGGATCTTGACCTTTACTTCAGTATATATATCAACCAACTCAACAACAGGCTACTGGAAGAGGAAGTAGTTAAGAGTGTGACAGAACAACTATATCTGATTACAACGATTACCTTGTGACTCTTAGACAACTTCATAATAAACTTTTATATGTATCTATATATATATATATATATATATATATATATATATATATATATATATATATATGTTATATATATATATATATATATATATATATATATATATATATATATATATATATATATATATATATATATATATATATATATATATATACATATAACATATTATTAAATATGACCGAAAAAGTAAGATTAATAATTCTAACACGAATTTTCTCGATCTTTCGTACATTTCTTTTCACTGTTGGTGGTAATTCAAAAATCAATTCTCCAAAATTCATTTTTATTTCTAGTCTGACGCGACACTTGAGCGCGTTTCGTAAAACTTATTACATTTTCAAAGACTTTAGTTTACATATACACAATTGGCTGTTGATTGCTGGTATTGACTTTTTAATGTGTAGTGCCTCGCAAACGTCAAGCCGCCTGCTATCGCTGTATCTATCGATGATTTCTGTGTTGTTTACTAGGATTTCTCTGGCGATGGTTTGGTTGTGGGAAGAGATTATATGTTCCTTAATGGGGCCCTGTTGCTTATGCATCGTTAAACGCCTAGAAAGAGATGTTGTTGTCTTGCCTATATACTGGGTTTTTTGGAGCTTACAGTCCCCAAGAGGGCATTTGAAGGCATAGACGACGTTGGTCTCTTTTAAAGCGTTCTGCTTTGTGTCTGGAGAGTTTCTCATGAGTAGGCTGGCCGTTTTTCTGGTTTTATAGTAAATCGTCAGTTGTATCCTCTGATTTTTGTCTGTAGGGATAACGTTTCTATTAACAATATCTTTCAGGACCCTTTCCTCCGTTTTATGAGCTGTGGAAAAGAAGTTCCTGTAAAATAGTCTAATAGGGGGTATAGGTGTTTTGTTAGTTGTCTCTTCAGATGTTGCATGGCGTTTCACTTTCTAGTTGTCTAAAGTGATATATATATATATATATATATATATATATATATATATATATATATATATATATATATATATATATATATATATATATATATATATATATATATACCGCTATATAGACTAGACTATATACCGCACCATCCACCACCACACACACACATTGTCTCTAAACTTAACTATACGTCAAAGTTATACATTTAAGAATCACTAAGGTTTTTATCGTCCTTGAATATTAAAGTTAACAAGTTCCGTAGTGATACGTATTTGGTCGACCTGTTGTTTAAACATTGTCTTTATTAACTGCTGCTCTGTTGATGAGAACGGTCTGCTTTGTTGATGAGAACGGTCTGCTTTGTTGATGAGGACGGTCTGCTTTGTTGATGAGGACAGTCTGCTTTGTTGATGAGGACGGGCTGCTGTGTTGATGAGAACGGTCTGCTTTGTTGATGAGGACGGTCTGCTTTGTTGATGAGGACGGGCTGCTGTGTTGATGAGAACGGTCTGCTTTGTTGATGAGGACGGTCTGCTTTGTTGATGAGGACGGGCTGCTGTGTTGATGAGAACGGTCTGCTTTGTTGATGAGGACGGGCTGCTTTGTTGATGAGAACGGTCTGCTTTGTTGATGAGGACGGTCTGCTTTGTTGATGAGGACGGGCTGCTGTGTTGATGAGAACGGGCTGCTGTGTTGATAAGGACGGTCTGCTATGTTGATGAGGACGGTCTGCTTTGTTGATGAGAACGGTCTGCTCTGTTGATGAGGACGGTCTGCTGTCTTGATGAGGACGGTCTGCTGTCTTGATGAGGACGGCCTGCTTTGTTGATGAGAACGGTCTGCTTTGTTGATAAGGACGGTCTGCTATGTTGATGAGGACGGTCTGCTTTGTTGATGAGAACGGTCTGCTCTGTTGATGAGGACGGTCTGCTGTCTTGATGAGGACGGTCTGCTGTCTTGATGAGGACGGTCTGCTGTGTTGATGAGGACGGTCTGCTGTGTTGATGAGGACGGTCTGCTGTGTTGATGAGGACGGTCTGCTGTGTTGATGAGGACGGTCTGCTTTGTTGATGAGGACGGTCTGCTTTGTTGATGAGGACGGTCTGCTTTGTTGATGAGGACGGTCTGCTGTGTTGATGAGGACGGTCTGCTCTGTTGATGAGGACGGTCTGCTTTGTTGATGAGGACGGTCTGCTTTGTTGATGAGGACGGTCTGCTGTGTTGATGAGGACGGTCTGCTCTGTTGATGAGGACGACCTGCTGTGTTGATGAGGACGGTCTGCTTTGTTGATGAGGACGGTCTGCTTTGTTGATGAGGACGGTCTGCTTTGTTGATGAGGACGGTCTGCTGTGTTGATGAGGACGGTCTGCTCTGTTGATGAGGACGGTCTGCTCTGTTGATGAGGACGGTCTGCTGTGTTGATGAGGACGGTCTGCTCTGTTGATGAGGACGGTCTGCTCTGTTGATGAGGAGGGTCTGCTGTGTTGATGAGGACGGTCTGCTCTGTTGATGAGGACGGTCTGCTGTGTTGATGAGGACGGTCTGCTGTGTTGACGAAGACGGTCTGCTCATTCATAGCTCCTTTTATAATTGATCTCTCATTCCCCATTCATACCTTCATTGCATAATTACCCTTACCATATTCATTAAAGTTCTAATTCACTATATATATTCATACAGTAGCCCCTCGACTCATTATTCATTTACATATTAATCATTCACAGCTTTTATTCATAATTCACTTTCAAGGATTTAATACATTTAAATTTGATATCGTCAATTCAAAGCGAACGAACCAGACCCTAACAACTGTATTACCCAGACTAGCTGAACAAACACATATATATACATATACATATTTGCTTTAGTGGGTTCATAATGCGTATACATGAACCTAATTAGCCTATTGTTTCACCTGGTAAAAATCTCATTTGCATATGCAAATGAGATGGCGATTTTGGGGAAAAAATATATAATTCTTTGCGAAAACAATTTTGTTAAATTTCAAGATTGGAAGAAGGAGGAAGGGATTTTTTTTATCGTAAATTGGTTCAAATTATGCAGTATGAGCAGTCACTGTAATCAGCAGTGTTCTCATATGAGCAGTCACTGTATAATCAGCAGTGCTCTCATATGAGCAGTCACTGTATAATCAGCAGTGCTCTCATATGAGCAGTCACTGTATAATCAGCAGTGCTCTCATATGAGCAGTCACTGTAATCAGCAGTGCTCTCATATGAGCAGTCACTGTATAATCAGCAGTGCTCTCATATGAGCAGTCACTATAATCAACAGTGCTCTCATATGAGCAGTCACTGTAATCAGCAGTGCTCTCATATGAGCAGTCAATGTATAATCAGCAGTGTTCTCATATGAGCAGTCACTGTATAATCAGCAGTGCTCTCATATGAGCAGTCACTGTAATCAGCAGTGCTCTCATATGAGCAGTCACTGTATAATCAGCAGTGCTCTCATATGAGCAGTCACTGTATAATCAGCAGTGCTCTCATATGAGCAGTCACTGTATAATCAGCAGTGCTCTCATATGAGCAGTCACTGTATAATCAGCAGTGCTCTCATATGAGCAGTCACTGTAATCAGCAGTGCTCTCATATGAGCAGTCACTGTAATCAGCAGTGCTCTCATATGAGCAGTCACTGTAATCAGCAGTGGTCTCAGTTGGCACAATCCGCACCCGAAACTGAACGCACACGTACGGACTAAGGTACAATCACGTCTACAGTCATACTTACAATCAAGTCTATCTGCCCTAAAGCATAGTTACAATCAGTTCTGTAGTCATAGCTACAATCGGGGTCTACAACTCTCCTAGTCGTGCCTACAATCACGTCGACAACTGGGCTACAAGAGAACTCGCCTCAGACCTAAATTCAGACCAACGTCTCCATGTAAAACTATTTGAAGCTTGAAAGTGTATCAAAATCGACAACCAGTTCCTCAGCCATGGCCCTTAACCATGGCCCTTAACCATGGCCCCCAACTATGGCCCTTAACCATGGCCCTCGGGCGTGAGGGGTGGGGAAGGGGGCACCTTGTTGTTCTTCCATCTCCCCTTCCTTCCTTCTCCCCTTCCTTCCTTCTACCCTTCCTTCCTTCTCCCCTTCCTTCCTTCTCCCTTTCCTTCCTTCTCCTCTTACCCTTTCTTTCTAGTTTTTTTTTTTTGCTCCTCTTCAACTTTTTTCACATCGTTTCTCCTCATCTCTTTTTTTCCTATGCCTCTGCCTTCTCATTATTCCTCATTCTCCTCTTAAGTCCTCTTCCGTTTTTATTCTGCTTTCTTTGTTGTCACTGTTTCAACTCCTATGCTTTCTTCTCCTCCTCCTCCTCCTCCCTTAGGGGAGTTCACACCAGGGGTGTACACACCAGGGGACGCAATATGCCCAGGTAACATGAGGGGGGAGGGAACAGACCCATCTCCCCCCCCCCCCCTCCCCTCAACAGGCTCCCTCATTATATCTTTTTCAGACGCGTCTCGATGTGAAATAAATTTTAATATAATTACAAAGGAAAAATGATTACGGCAGACTCGCAATAACTAAATACACAAAAAGACGTCAGTCGAAGAATTTCCTTCTTCCGGAGATGGAGAAATTTGATTTCTAGCTCGTTAATGGTCGGTAAAGATGTGTAATGGTTCGGTTACGGTCGGTAATGATGCATAATGGTTCGGTTAAAGATGAGGTAATGATTCGGTAATGGTCGGTTAAGAGTTAATGTAATAGTTCGATAATGATTTAGCAAAGAGTTGTGTGTGTATCAGCGTAATCCCCTTTCCTTGTATATCTACCTATCCCATCCCTACGGACCCCAGTTTCTTAACCTGCCATACATGTCTACAGTATGGCAACCTCCCCTCCTTAACCTATCCATCATCATCATCCCACCCTCTCTCCTATTTCAATCTCTTCTTCCCCATCTACTTATCTTCAGCCTTCCCTACCTATCTTCACTCCCAAACCAATTCTCCGATCAAGTACCAACGCCTTCAAGACATTAACCTCCAAGTGGGTTACACAACATAAATATATCGGAGTGTGGATAGATCCTAAATGACATTCAACAAGCAAATTCAATATGGGAAGGAGAAAGCAATATCTCGATTGAATATAATGAGAGCAATCACACGGGGGAACACAGGCTAGGAGCGGGACACACAGAATGTTAAGAATGTGTTACACACATACCGTTGGTTCTGTAGTTGGTTATGCGGCTCCTGCCTCACCCACTCTTTCTCCTGGCCAGTGGGGTATAGAGAGAGAGAGAGAGAGAGAGAGAGAGAGAGAGAGAGAGAGAGAGAGAGAGAGAGAGAGACAGCAGCTCCTGCCTCAACCACTCTTTCTC
>NC_091168.1:24650298-24677798 GCF_040958095.1 Procambarus clarkii | reverse complement strand
TCCACCACATCACTTCCTAATGCATTCCATTTGTCAACCACTCTGACACTAAAAAAGTTCTTTCTAATATCTCTGTGGCTCATTTGGGCACTCAGTTTCCACCTGTGTCCCCTAGTGCGTGTGCCCCTTGTGTTAAACAGCCTGTCTTTATCAACCCTGTCAATTCCCTTGAGGATCTTGAATGTGGTGATCATGTCCCCCCTAACTCTTCTGTCTTCCAACGAAGTGAGGTTTAATTCCCGTAGTTTCTCCTCGTAGATCATACCTCTCAGCTCGGGTACTAGTCTGGTGGCAAACCTTTGAACCTTTTCCATTTTAGTCTTATGCTTGACTAGATATGGACTCCATTCTGGTGCCGCATACTCCAGGATTGGTCTGACATATGTGGTATATAATGTTCTGAAAGATTCCTTACACAAGTTTCTAAAGGCCGTTCTTATGTTAGCCAAGCTGGCATATGCTGCTGCTGTTATCCTCTTGATATGAGCATCAAGGGACAGGTCTGGCGTGATATCAACCCCCAGGTCTTTCTCTCTCTCGGACTCTTGAAGTATTTCATCTCCCAAGTGATACCTTGTATCTGGTCTCCTGCTTCCTACCCCTATCTTCATTACATTACATTTGCTTGGATTAAACTCTAACATCCATTTGTTCGACCATTCCTGCAGCTTGTCCAGGTCTTCTTGAAGCCTCAAGCTGTCCTCCTCTGTCTTAATCCTTCTCATAATTTTGGCGTCGTCAGCAAACATTGAGAGGAATGAGTCTATACCCTCTGGGAGATCATTTACGTATATCAGAAACAGGATAGGTCCAAGTACAGAGCCCTGTGGGACTCCACTGATCCCACAGGGCTCTGTACTTTGACCTATCCTGCTGTGTTACATTGTGTATACCTATACTTCCATGTCTTAACTGGGAGCATTGCTTGGTCCAGTGGTCATCTTCCAGGGAGAGGTTTAATACGTTTATGGGTATGAATCTGAGGAGTCATTGTTATTGTTGGGCTAAGCAAAGAGGTCTCTAGGAAACTCTTTAGCACTCTCTAGGAAATAGGTAAGCCTGGAGAATCTCAGGCACCTAATAAGGAGATACAAAGCATCACGTGCGTTCAAAATACCTTTTCTTTCTACCATCCTCTTCAGGCAGTTCAGCTTTACTTAGAGGATTACATCCAAGGCAGTCTTGGTAATTAGGATGGTTCAGGTGTGTGTGTGGCCTCTCACAGTCACATGTGTGTGTGATGATCTTGCTGCTTTTTACTGTGTCCTAATGATTCAGGCCGGTGTTGGGGATTAGGGAGTGATGGTAGTCTATTCCTCCTCCTTGTAGGTGAAGCGTAAGATGCTCATTCTGAGTCTTTGTAGTGTGTTCAGTGTAGCTTATGTTGCAAAGTGTTGCACAGTCTCCAGAATTGTATTTATTTTCATACACTACATTAGTACCCTTCTGCTTGTCAGAGGAGGGGAAAATGACGCTTTTCATAACGAGGGGAAACTGTACGAGGAGTGTTATAGTAAAGGTTAACAATACCTGTCAATTACATCCCGTATAGCCTCTTCATCCCGCTAACCGTCACATCTGCTATAATTACCGGTTTTACTGATGTATATGAATACCTTTTTTGTTGTTAGTTACACATGGTGTTATCAGGAGCACACTACACAGGTCTACAGCACATCCCAGTATTCACTACACAGGTCTACAGCACATCCCAGTAATCACTACACAGGTCTACAGCACATCCCAGTAATCACTACACAGGTCTACAGCACATCCCAGTAATCACTACACAGGTCTACAGCACATCCCAGTAATCACTACACAGGTCTACAGCACATCCCAGTAATCACTACACAGGTCTACAGCACATCCCAGTATTCACCACACAGGTCTACAGCACATCCCAGTATTCACTACACAGGTCTACAGCACATCCCAGTAATCACTACACAGGTCTACAGCACATCCCAGTAATCACTACACAGGTCTACAGCACATCCCAGTAATCACTACACAGGTCTACAGCACATCCCAGTAATCACTACACAGGTCTACAGCACATCCCAGTAATCACTACACAGGTCTACAGCACATCCCAGTAATCACTACACAGGTCTACAGCACATCCCAGTAATCACTACACAGGTCTACAGCACATCCCAGTAATCACTACACAGGTCTACAGCACATCCCAGTATTCACTACATAGGTCTACAGCACATCCCAGTATTCACTACATAGGTCTACAGCACATCCCAGTAATCACTACACAGGTCTACAGCACATCCCAGTATTCACTACACAGGTCTACAGCACATCCCAGTAATCACTACACAGGTCTACAGCACATCCCAGTAATCACTACACAGGTCTACAGCACATCCCAGTATTCACTACATAGGTCTACAGCACATCCCAGTATTCACTACATAGGTCTACAGCACATCCCAGTATTCACTACACAGGTCTACAGCACATCCCAGTATTCACTACATAGGTCTACAGCACATCCCAGTATTCACTACACAGGTCTACAGCACATCCCAGTATTCACTACATAGGTCTACAGCACATCCCAGTATTCACTACACAGGTCTACAGCACATCCCAGTATTCACTACATAGGTCTACAGCACATCCCAGTAATCACTACACAGGTCTACAGCACATCCCAGTAATCTAGTCTTTTGTGCTATCTTTTATTTGTATCCCAATTCAAATTTTTCTGGATCTGCCTGTTGACTAGGCTAGGATACCTGATCAACCAGGCTGTGACTCATACGTCAGGCTGCGAGCAGCCGCGTCCAACAGCCTGGTTGATCAGTCCAGCAACCAGGAGGCCTGGTCGACGACCGGGCCGCGGGGACGCTAAGCCCCGGAAGCACCTCAAGGTAACCTCAAGATAAGGTAGGCTATCACGTTTTCTTTATCCAACTATCTATATCTTTGATGCTTGGGAAGGCAGTTTTCCCGTGTATCTATTCCACTTTCCACACCTGCTTTTCACCTGTTGATATCTTCCTTCAGGCGAGAGCACCTTGTCCGAATATTACAATTTTGGTTTCCTAATTGAAATTTTCTCTCCGCATATTTCTCGTATGCCATTCTTAGGTCTGACGGCGTTTCATAGAAGCTGGTGGAAACTTTAAAATTGATTTGATTTCATGTCTGAGTTTGGTACACTCGCAGACACCATTTTTCCTTATCACATATACATATCGTCTCGTCTCCTGGGTCTTGTCAGCATTCTTCAGCGGTCGCTTATTAACTCTCTTCTTCTGCTCTCTTTGTCAGTCTTAGCTTATGACGTGAGGCTGTGCGGCCCTGACCGGCTGCTGTGATTATTCTCAGTGTATCTTTTGTACTTAATTGCCTCCTTTGTTCCTCCGCAGGTGAGTGCCAGTTGAGAGACAGTGCCTGGTGCTTCTATGCAGGTGAGGGACAGTGCCTGGTGCTTCCGTGTTGGTGAAGGACAGTGCCTGGTGCTTCCATGCAGGTGAGGGACAGTGCCTGGTGCTTCCGTGTTGGTGAAGGACAGTGCCTGGTGCTTCCATGCAGGTGAGGGACAGTGCCTGGTGCTTCCGTGTTGGTGAAGGACAGTGCCTGGTGCTTCTATGCAGGTGAGGGACAGTGCTTGGTGCTTCCATGCAGGTGAGGGACAGTGCCTGGTGCTTCCATGTAGGTGAGGGACAGTGCATGGTGCTTCCATGTAGGTGAGAGACAGTGCCTGGTGCTTCCATGTAGGTGAGGGACAGTGCCTGGTGCTTCCATGCAGGTGATGGACAGTGCTTGGTGCTTCCATGCAGGTGAGGAACAGTGCCTAGTGCTTCCATGTAGGTGAGGGACAGTGCCTGGTGCTTCTATGCAGGTGAGGGACAGTGCCTGGTGCTTCTATGCAGGTGAGGGACAGTGCCTGGTGCTTCCATGCAGGTGAGGGACAGTGCCTGGTGCTTCCATGCAGGTGAGGAACAGTGCCTAGTGCTTCCATGTAGGTGAGGGACAGTGCCTGGTGCTTCCATGCAGGTGAGGAACAGTGCCTAGTGCTTCCATGTAGGTGAGGGACAGTGCCTGGTGCTTCTATGCAGGTGAGGGACAGTGCCTGGTGCTTCTATGCAGGTGAGGGACAGTGCCTGGTGCTTCCATGCAGGTGAGGGACAGTGCCTGGTGCTTCCATGCAGGTGAGGAACAGTGCCTAGTGCTTCCATGTAGGTGAGGGACAGTGCCTGGTGCTTCCATGCAGGTGAGGAACAGTGCCTAGTGCTTCCATGTAGGTGAAGGACAGTGCCTGGTGCTTCTATGCTGGTGAGGGACAGTGCCTGGTGCTTCCATGCAGGTGAGGGACAGTGCCTGGTGCTTCCATGTAGGTGAGGGACAGTGCATGGTGCTTCCATGTAGGTGTGAGACAGTGCCTGGTGCTTCCATGTAGGTGAGGGACAGTGCCTAGTGCTTCCATGCAGGTGAGGGACAGTGCCTGGTGCTTCCATGCTGGTGAGTGCCAGTTGAGTGACAGTGCCTCTTACGGGAAACACCTCACACTAACAGTGCCATCACATAAAGTAGTCAGCTCTATTGTCACTTTACCATAGATGGCACCAATAAAGTGTCTGCACTTCCGCTGTTGTTCGTGTATCCGATAAAGCTGCTTTATTGGTCCCATCACATAAAGGAACCTGCTTTATTGGTCCCCCATGACATAGAGGGAGCCGCTTTCTTGGCCCCGTTACCACATAAACAAGGCGGATTTCTTGGTTATGTGGTCTATGTGGTCACATGGCGTTGGTTGCTTCCCTTCAGCATAGCATCACTACATACTCTTCACTACGAGGATGGTTTGCCTCTGATGAGTAGGTAAATAGTGATGAGTAGGTCGTATTATTGTTAAATTGCTTGCTGCTTGATAGTGACTTTTGTTGCATGCTGTGTTTGGTTCCATGTTGCATTTTTTTGCAAAGATTTGGATTTAGTGATTATCCCCCCGACTTTCATGAAGCATTTGCAATTTGAAGCAATTATGTATTTATGTAACCAGGGGTTCAGTGTCTGGATGGTGGAAAGAGGGTTAAATAAGGATAATGGAATTATAATTTAGGTATTCTGGCTTTTTCCTCAAGCAAGGTCTTGAATACCTGTAGTTTACTGGAGTTAATTAAGACTTAAGGGCCTTATGTTGCTAGCTGTCTCTCTCTCTCTCTCTCTCTCTCTCTCTCTCTCTCTCTCTCTCTCTCTCTCTCTCTCTCTCTCTCTCTCTCTCTCTCTCTCTCTCTCTCTCTCTCTCTCTCTCTCTCTTTGTCTCTCTCTCTCTCTCTCTCTCTCTCTCTCTCTCTCTCTCTCTCTCTCTCTCTCTCTCTCTCTCTCTCTCTCTCTCTCTCTCTCTCTCTCTCTTCTCTCTCTCTCTCTCTCTCTCTCTCTCTCTCTCTCTCTCTCTCTCTCTCTCTCTCTCTCTCTCTCTCTCTCTCTCTCTCTCTCTCTCTCTTCTCTCTCTCTCTCTTTCTCTCTCTCTCTCTCTTCTCTCTCTCTCTCTCTTCTCTTGTCTCTCTCTCTCTCTCTCTCTCTCTCTCTCTCTCTCTCTCTCTCTCTCTCTCTCTCTCTCTCTCTCTCTCTCTCTCTCTCTCTCTCTTTCTCTCTCTCTCTCTCTCAGTGCATCTGGAAATGAAGAACGAAATATATAACAAAAAAAATAACTTTCAGGAATTAAAAGAATAAGAACCAGAAATATATCTGAAAATAGAATCTATTAAAAATTCGGGAATGAAAATGATAAAAAAAACACAAAATATGTAATGAAATATTAGAAAAAAAATGGAGCATGCAATGAATTTTTTTTCTGCAGAAATTGACGCTGGAAACGAAACGTAGAGGAAAACATTTGAAACGGACCAAAAATGAGTGACATTGTCCCAACCGGCGAGGCTGCGTTCAAATATTTACTTAGTGATGCTTTCAGATGATGTTTTCTCATAGGCTCTGGCGAGTGTTTGTGAGTTTGTTGTTGTTGTTCGTGTGTTTGTGAGTCTGTTGTTGTGTATGTGTTTGTGAGTTTGTTGTGAGTGTGTGTTTGTGAGTCTGTTGTTGCTTGTGTGTTTGTGAGTCTGTTGTTGTGTATGTGTGTGTTTGTGAGTCTGTTGTTGTGTGTGTGTGTGTTTGTGAGTCTGTTGTTGTGTGTGTGTGTGTTTGTGAGTCTGTTGTTGTGTATGTGTGTGTGTCTTGTTGTGTATGTGTGTTTGTGAGTCTGTTGTTGTGTGTGTGTGTGTTTGTGAGTCTGTTGTTGTGTATGTGTGTGTGTCTTGTTGTGTATGTGTGTTTGTGAGTCTGTTGTTGCTTGTGTGTTTGTTCTGCCGTTGTTCGTGTGCCTGTACTTGCGTTGTTGTAATTTTTACAAGGCCAACCCGTCCTCCTGCTTAGATAGTCCTTTTTGTAACTATTTGGACCATCGTACATATAATTGTTCATTATACACATATAACGAACAATTAAATAGTACAATTTGGTACTATTCACTTTGTATAATGAGTCCGAGAAAAAAATAAAGAAAAAAAAATATTCCTAGGCCTAGTATAGTATAGCAGCCGCGTCTAACAGCCTGGTTGATCAGTCCAGCAACCAGGAGGCCTGGTCGACGACCGGGCCGCGGGGACGCTAAGCCCCGGAAGCACCTCTAGGTAGTACATATTTGTACTATATTAGGCCTCAGGTAGCGTGTATTAAGCCTTGGAAAGTTAGGGTAATTTTTCTTTACAACATCAGTATAAAAAAAAACTTTTCCACGTTTGTCCAAATTGATTAGTACCGATTTCTACTTTCTAATTGTCTAGTATGTCAACATATATATGTACTCTGGCCCTCGTCGTTACTTTAAGTACTGCTTAAACAGCCGGATAGGCTGTTAGTACTCGGGGAATTTGGACAGGCTTTTAATACTGATCAACTGCTTAAACAGCCGGATAGGCTGTTAGTACTCGGGGAATTGGGACACTACTGATCAATTTGGACAGGCGTTCAGTAGCTGTTTGTTTTGTTTCGCTGAGTTTTCAGTTTATTGTCGTTATTGGATATCTTCCTAGTTTCCTTGTGTCATGGAGTGTGTGTGTCGACTGTGATGTCATGGAGAGTGTGTGTCGACTGTGATGTCATGGAGAGTGTGTGTCGTCTGTGATGTCATGGAGTGTGTGTGTCGTCTGTGATGTCATGCAGTGTGTGTGTCGACTGTGATGTCATGCAGTGTGTGTGTCGACTGTGATGTCATGCAGTGTGTGTGTCGACTGTGATGTCATGCAGTGTGTGTGTCAACTGTGATGTCATGGAGTGTGTGTGTCGACTGTGATGTCATGGAGTGTGTGTGTCGTCTGTGATGTCATGCAGTGTGTGTGTCGACTGTGATGTCATGGAGTGTGTCGACTGTGATGTCATGCAGTGTGTGTCGACTGTGATGTCATGCAGTGTGTGTCGACTGTGATGTCATGGAGTGTGTGTCGACTGTGATGTCATGGAGTGTGTGTGTCGACTGTGATGTCATGATGTCATGGAGTGTGTGTGTCGACTGTGATGTCATGGAGTGTGTGTCGACTATGATGTCATGCAGTGTGTGTGTCGACTGTGATGGCATGCAGTGTGCCTTAAATGAGTAGAATTTGTTAATGGCAAAGTTTCCTATATTTCGTGTATTAGAAATATTTTAATGGAACACTTTATGAAGAACTGTGTCAGACGATTCCTTCAGAATTATACACCAGGGCACAGCCTCTCTGCGGCTGACTTTACCACAACCAGATTTTTGCAGTGTATAAAGTCCCCGTGGCATAGTGGTAAGACGATCGCTTAGCGTTTCGCGAGCGCTTTGTCCTGGGTTCGTATCCTGGCCGGGGGAGATATTTACTGGGCGCCAATCCTTAACTGTAGCCTCTGTCTAACCCAACAGTAAAATGGGTACCTGGTTGTTAATTAAACGATTTGGCGGGTCGTATTCCGGGGGATATTAGGATTTAGGACTTGCGCGAAACGCTATCTTGAGGTTATCTTGAGATGATTTTGGGGCTTAGTGTCCCCGCGGCCCGGTCCTCGACCAGGCCTCCACCCCTAGGAAGCAGCCCGTAGCAGCTGTCTTACTCCCAGGTCCCTATTTACTGCTAGGTAACAGGGGGCATCAGGGGTGAAAGAAACATTTTACCCATTTGTCTCCGCCTCCACCGGGGATCGAACCCGGAACCTCAGGACTACGAATCCGAAGCGCTGTCCACCTATGGGCTAGTGGCTGCACAAGAATGCAAGAACTCTTGTATCTATAAGTAAAAAAAATATATATATATGGCTAAACTGCTTTCACTTCGAAGCAAAATACATATTCTTTACTCGAATGCAAATATTTAGAAAAAGCCTAGCAAGGAATTGATATTAATATATTCTTAACTCGAATGCAAATATTTAGAACAAAGCCCAGCAAGTAATTGATATTAATACGGTAAATACATGTAAACGAAATTGCTCGTACAAATATTTAAGCGTTAAATCCTGATCTTGTTTGCTACACCATTAGTCTCCTCTTGGGCAAACAGCCTCGTTCGGCTCCGGGTTGTCTCTGGTCGGTGGGTTTCCAATATTTTGACGGTGTCTTCCAGACCCAATGTTGTTCCGTAGAACTTTTGGTTGTGTTACCGGCCATTAGTGGGCGAGTGGCTAGCTCATGCCTCCTTGAGGTTACCTTGAGGTGCTTCCGCGGCTTAGCGTCCCCGCGGCCCGGTCGTCGACCAGGCCTCCTACGACCAGTGCCTCGAGGAAATGTCAAGGGGGCGCTGTTCCCATCTCCCCTTCTGTTGCCTGAATGTCTTCTGAGGTTATCTTCACGATATTGCAAGGGTAGTGAGCATGTGTAAGGCACGACGTTCATAAGGCTGCTTATATCGTAGCTTACACATACGATTATACATATATACAACTCGTATATATTCAGAAAGAGATTATCGTACGTGTCGAGGGATTAAGGCAGGCGGGCCCCTGTACCTTGCTGGTGCAGGAGTGCCAACCCTTACAGTTTGTTTTTTTTATTATTATTTTCTACCACAGACGTGGCCACATATTTACAATGCTAACCAGCATATATACATTTTCTTCTGTCCTCCATGGACAGGTTAGAGATCTGTTAAACATATAGTTCAAGGATATATTGAACAATCAACCACAGAAGGTGATTCGGTGCTTTTAAAATGCTAAGCT
The DNA here is from genome assembly GCF_040958095.1 of Procambarus clarkii. Lineage (NCBI taxonomy): Eukaryota > Metazoa > Arthropoda > Malacostraca > Decapoda > Cambaridae > Procambarus > Procambarus clarkii. Next base: position 24,668,591 of record NC_091168.1, on the reverse strand, counting down.
AACCTACATACGTAAATACGTAGATACACAAGATTTACGTATGCCCTACATAAAGGTGCAACTGAACCCTTACAGTGTAATACAGGCAGGTAGGGTCCCTGTACCCTGCTGGTGCAGGAGTGCCAACCCTTACAGTGTAATACAGGCAGGTGTGTGGCCCCTGTACCCTGCTGGGGCAGGAGTGCCAACCATTACAGTGTAATACAGGCAGGTGTGTGGCCCCTGTACCCTGCTGGGGCAGGAGTGCCAACCATTACAGTGTAATACAGGCAGGTGTGTGGCCCCTGTACCCTGCTGGGGCAGGAGTGCCAACCATTACAGTGTAATACAGGCAGGTGTGTGGCCCCTGTACCCTGCTGGGGCAGGAGTGCCAACCCTTACAATGTAATACAGGCAGGTGTGTGGCCCCTGTACCCTGCTGGGGCAGGAGTGCCAACCATTACAGTGTAATACAGGCAGGTGTGAGGTATATGGTGCACCAGCGTCACTGTACTAAGTAAGTTCATATTACTACTTACATATGGCCCCTCACCCACGGTCTCGTTACAAGCTGATTTTGTTTAACTTACTGTAAGACACTAATATGTTTGGTGGCTCAATAATAACTCGGTAAATGACACAATAACAGTGACAATAACAGTTACAAATCTTATCGTGTTTTGAACCAGTGGGCGTCATCCGACTTATCTTTATGGTCGTTTGTTTGTTTTTTGTTTGGCACCTAGTCGATCCTTCCCGGCCACAGGATACGAACCCACGCCAAATAGCGCTCGAAGCGCTGGGCGAGTGTCTTACCACTGCGCCACGGGGGACTGAAAAAAACATTATACATAATAATATGAGAGTGAGGCGTCTGTACTACGCTACACTACACTACACTACACTACACTACACTCGACAGCCACCAGTCCTTCGCTCTCTTAATTCACTTTCCTTTCAATAATTTGTTAGCGCATTCATTCCCTATTTGTATCATTCGTTCATTCATTCTTTCACTGAATGTTCTCGCTCTGTAATTTGTTCGTTGATTTATTAATTCCTTCGTTATTTGCGCTTTGATTTATTCATTTGTTCATGTATTCATTCGTATACCTTGCGCGCGTTCTTACGAGTTCATTGTGTCGTTGAAGAAAGATATGTATGCTCATTTCTTCGTCCCGTTATTCATTATTCGTTCAATCTGTTATTCATTGGTTCACAATCTCGATTTTTCGTTCTGTCGTTCCCTCCACCAGTCTGTTGTTCTCTGGTTCATTCATCTATTTTGTTTTCAAATCAGTTGGTTTACCCCAATTATTTATAAGGTTCAATCGTCCATACATTGATTAATTCATTCTGGTCATTCATTCACCCATTGGTTCATTCATAATGGTCATTCGCGTTCACCTTCATCACCAGTCTCCCACCATTAAGCAGAATTCATCCTCAAAATATTTGCCAAATTTCTTCTATATAACCTAGGGGAGCCGGTCGGCTGAGCGGACAGCACGCTGGACTTGTGATCCTGTGGTCCTGGGTTCGATCCCAGGCGCTGGCGAGAAACAATGGGCAGAGTTTCTTTCACTCTATGTCCCTGTTACCTAGCAGTAAAATAGGTACCTGGGTGTTAGTCAGCTGTCACGGGCTGCTTCCTGGGGGTGGAGGCCTGGTCGAGGACCGGGCCGCGGGGACACTAAAAAAAAAAGCCCCGAAATCATCTCAAGATAACCTCAAGATAACCCCCTCCCCCCTTTAGTAAATGGCAACGTAGACTTTGTCAACAAACTCAAAACATGTATGGTTTTTATTCCCCATTATCTTCGTGTTAACTATAGTATTAATGGAGTGCCCGTGGAGACGTGTGAGTCTTATAAATATCTTGGAGTCGAGGTTAATGATACTAATGTCATCAGCAACCTGCGCAAAAAACTTGTTGAGCGTCTTAAACCTCTCAAAACTTTTGTTGGCAAAGGATTTGGCATTAACATAAAATATGCTCGTAGTTTTTATATTGCCTTTATACGATCTGTTGTTGATTATTATGCCTTGCATCTTCTTAATTTTTCTCCTAAACAATTACAAGGCCTAGGTGTAGTACAGAATGATGCCATGCGCATCATCCTGGGTTGTCCTAGAACTGTCAGAATTGTTAACATGAGAAAGGAACTAAAATTACCTTCCATTTACGAAAGAATAGTTCTACTTAGTATAATGTTTTGCGCCAAAACTTTGAAAAATAATAGTCCCCCCAGCTCTATTCAAATTAAACTGAGATCCATTCTAAGCAGTTCTGACTGTTCCCTCAATCCGCCGCAAAAAGCTCCCTACAGTGTGTGGCTCAGTTGTTGTGCCTATAATCTTCTGAAACTGAATGTGTCTCTTAATCCTGATAAAACTGTTCACTATATTCCCCCTTGGAAAGATGTGCAGGTGTCTTTGCATTATACCCCTATCAGTGTTGTAACCATGATATACATGTGCTTGTTTAGACCTATTCAAGTTCAAGTATGTTTATTGAGACAAGAAAGAAATACATCTCAAAGGGATAGAGTGGCTTAGGCTATTTCTACCCCCCCCCCTTAGACCTATTGTCTTGTGTATGACCCTCTGTCCTGCGTGACAGTGAATACCAGCATTAGCCTCACTTTAATAAGACTTAATTGAAATCCTCAGATTAGGCAAAATTCATTTTGTCAATAAAGATGTTAATAATAAAATAGGTATCCTAACCAAGACTTAATTAAGCGTAAAGCCATTTCTATATATGAATTTAATTATTTATATTTGAGAAAAACTCGATTTTCTTACACTGCGCAGGTTGACTGCACAAGGTTTGAATGGATTAGGTTGGAGGGGACTGACTCATCCATGCATGCCCCTGTCAAACCATCCACCCACTAATCCATCCATCCATCCATCCATTCATCCATCCATCCATCCATCCATCAATCCATCCATCCATCAATCCATCCACCATCCATCCATCCATCCATCCATCCATCCATCCATCAGACGCTATGCCACCCATCTCTCGCTACAATTGTTCTTTCATTCACGCCAGCGTGGAGGCAACAAGGGGCAACAGTTGACTAGTGAAAAAAAACACGGCTTGACCGGATTTTCACTTGTCGCTTGGTTCAAACCTGTGTAGTTCCCCGTCTCTCTGTCAATCCATTACGTGTGTGTGCACGTGTGTGTGTGCGTGTGTGTGTGTGTGTGTGTGTGTGTGTGTGTGTGTGTGTGTGTGTGTGTGTGTGTGTGTGTGTGTGTGTGTGTGTGTGTGTGTGTGTTTTGAGCCGTTGGGGAGTTGGTGGAGTGTGCTCAGAAGTGAAGCCCGCTTATGCTTACCAAGAATCTGAATAATAATTCGGTTAATGAACCTCATGTGGGGAAGGGGGGGGGGGACCTCATGTGGGGAAGGGGGGGGACCTCATGTGGGGAAGGGGGGGGGGGGGGGGGACCTCATGTGAGGCCCTCATGCAGGTCTCCAAGGTTATACTCACAAGTTTTTTTCTCAGTCTTTCCCTAATGTAGGACCCGAGAGTTGTGTTGTATCTTCCTCCTCCTCCTCCATTCTACAATGGAGGACACAACAATTATATTTGTTTTGTATGTATCCAGGAACTGCTTCGACGCTAACTATTTACCTGACTGCATTTATACTAATCCTTCACTGGTCATTGGGGACCTTAATGCTCGGCACACAAGCCTTGGGACAGTGGGTAGTATTAATACTAATGGGGTCAAGTGGTTACAGTTTCTACAAGATCATCCAGATACCTGTCTATTGGGAAACAATGAACCAACTCACATCAGGGGAGGACGGCTTGACTATGCCTGCGTTTTAAACTCTCAGGGGATTATGGGGGAGGCTCGGGTTGTTCGGGAACTACTTAGTGACCACTTTGCCTTGAACGTTGAATTACCACTGGGGAAAAAAACAAGTCCACTTTCAAAGGAAAAGGCTAAATATTAAGAAAGATATGAAAAATTATTTTATTCAAAATATGGGAGATTGGTATCAACATTACACGCCGCTCTGCGTTGATAGTTTTTACGAGGACATGGTCGAGAACATAGAGAAATTAGTACAGAGGGAAAATAACGGGGGCAGGGGAAGCAAGACGCACGGACCTAAGAAATTTAAATATTCCAATGATCAGCAAGTCAAGGGATGGGAGAGAATGCTACGGGGTGCGCATAAAGCATGGTTAAAAATGGAATGAGGGATGAAGAGAAAAATACAATGTTGGAAGTGGCTAGGGAATGCAGTCAGGTGAGGAAGGAGGCGCGGGACAGATACTGGCAAGACTTTGCTCAGGCCATTGGTAATACTAAGAACCTTAAAGACATATGGAGAGCAGTAAATAAAGTCAGGGGTTGTAAGACTAAATTCATTGCTCACTCAGATCCAGGGAAAGTTGCTAATGAGTTAGTAGATAAATGGGCAAGTGCTGCTGGTATGGAGTCCTTACCTGCAGACACGAGAGTCACCATTGAGTCATGGGAAAATATTAGAAATGGAGTAACTTTATGTGCCTTAAATACAAGATCTATAGCATGCACTGAGATAACCCACGATGAGCTACTGGATGCTATAAAAAGTGGCAGCTCCACTGCTCCGGGAAAAGATGGAGTAACGTATGACATACTTAATTATTTAGCCGGTATGAAACCTAATCCCTTACTTGATTTGTTTAATATGAGTTATAGAGAGGGAAAGTTACCAAGAAAATGGAAAGAGGCTGTCATCATTCCTATCCCTAAGTCAAACGGAGGCTACAGACCTGTCTCCTTAATATCCTGCTTTTGTAAAATGATGGAAAGGATTTTGTTAAATAGGCTACTCTACCTTGTAGGTGATAACATGTCCAATAATCTCTTTGGTTTTATCAAAGGCAAAAGTACTGCGGATTGTCTCTTAAAGTGTTTGTCTAATGTGGATGACAATTGTAGAGTTTTTGTTGATCTACAAGGAGCGTTTGATAAAGCCAATGGGGAAGTAATCTTATACGAATTAGCCAATCTGGGAATAACAGGGAGATTGCTACACTGGATAAGGGATTACCTGCAAGGCAGAAAAGGTCAGGTGTATTACCAGGGATACATGTCTGAGGAACGGAGGTTTCAGTTAGGTACCCCACAAGGGGGAGTATTAAGTCCCACCTTATTCAATGTATTAATGAACAGATTAGCATCAGAGATGTATCCTCCAGGGGTCACGACGATCATATATGCTGATGACATTCTTATACAAGGCACTTCTGGGAACAAAATTCAAGATGCTCTTCACATACTTGGTACAACCTGTCACAAGTTAGGCTTAGTTATAAATGCAGATAAAACCAAATACGAGTATAGGAAACGAAGAAATATAACACTTACTCTAAATGGTGTGGAACTGAGCCGTGTACAGAAGTACAAGTATCTGGGCATGTATGTTGGATACACATGTGAGAGTAAAAATGCTGAAATAAATCATATCAGCACCTTATGTAAAGCCCGTCTGCATCCTCTAAAAGCACTGGCTTTTTCTGGTAAAGGTGTTGGTGTACCTATCTTGCGGATGTTATACATAAGCACTGTTCGATCCCTGATAGACTACGCAGCACCCGTATTGTCTTACACAGGCCAAGGCAGAATTCAAAAAATAGAGCTGATACAGAACGAGGCTATGAGGATTATTCTTGGATGTCAAAGAAATGCAATGATTGAAATAATGAGAATGGAATTAAATTTACAGAGTGTGTGTGATAGAGTCCGTGACATTAACACTAGAGTATCTATTCGTTTCATGCGGAGAAAAGGAGGGGATAAGCTGTTTGAGAGCGTCCAGACCTGCTTGAGTGACGTACACACTTCCAGGAAACTGAGGGAGACTCGCTATACGAGAGGATTAGCTCATGACCTCAGGGAATACGACGTACTTGACTGCTGTAAACCCTCTCGAAAGTGTAATATGTCTGCTCCCTGGAAAGTACAGAAAATAGACGTCGAAATTGTACCCCTCAAGGTGAAAAAGATTCATCATGAACCGGGACAATTACGGTGTTTGTATGGAAGCATGATATCTCGGTTACCAAGAGGCAACAGTTTACATGTATATTGCGACGGGTCGGTGGCGGAGGATGGCAGGGCAGGGTGTGGTGTCCTAATAAGGGATTATACGGAGTTTGGGACTGTGGACAGGATAATTGAACTCCGGCTTAGTAATTATATATCATCCACACAAGCTGAACTGCAGGCCATTCTGGCGTGTTTGGAGGAAGTACGTCATGACGACAAAAATGTTTTTGTATTTGTCGATAGCCGAGGAGCACTGGAGTCCTTAAACAGTAGAAACCCAGTCTTCATGTCTATAGTGGAGGACTGTAAGAGAAGAATAACTGAGATACAGCTGAAAGGTTATAGTGTGAAATTCATGTGGATTCCATCTCATGTTGGAATAGTGCTCAACGAGGTGGCGGATGACTTGGCCAAACGTGCCACATCAAAACCACAAGTTGACATCGAATGTGAATTCACAATGAGACAAATAAGAAGCAAAATCAGAAATATTCAGGCACAGGCGGGAGTGGAGAGGAGAGAGATAATGTATGAGAGTAGTCAAACCATGCAACACTACATGTATGTGAGTCAAAACACCCATTTCACTTATGGTAAAAGGAGAAATGCTTGGAGTGACTCTGTGTACATGCGGCTCAGGCTTGGGTACAAATATTACTGGGAATATGGGATAGATGTTCATGGTAATGACACGAAGTGTAAACTATGTGGTATGTTAAGGTCTCACACCCTTGCCCATTATATTCTTGATTGTCCGTTGATTAGTGTATATAGAAACACTGAGATAAGGACTGTTCCTGAACAAATAGCCTGGATGTGTCACAACGGAAAGGTTGATGATATTCTTGAGAGATATAAGAATTTTGCACCAAGATTGTAATATTTTGTTGAATTATCTGCAGGTGTCTTGCAAATTGTCTATACAGTATACCTAGGTCATAAAAGTATTTGTGTGTACGTCTGATACCATACTCCTTGTGAGGGAGGAAATGTATATTTTTACCTCTCAGAATGTTTGGTAATATGTTTATTTGTGATGTGTGTATATGTATATATTAACACGTTGTACTGAACGGGGTGAGAATAGCTTGAGCTACCTCATCCCTTTGTGTGTATTTTACCTCAATAAACTTATTTCAATTTCAATTCAATTTCAATTTCAACAATTATATTATGTCACCATTTGGGCTGGACGGTAGAGAGACGGTCTCGCATCATGCAGGTCGGCGTTCAATCCCCGACCGTCTAAGTGGTTGGGCACCATTCTTATCCTGACCCCCTTCCCAGTGCTATATAGTCGTAATAGCTTGGTGTTTTCCCCTGATAATTCCCTTCCCTTCCACAACCGCCGTTGTGAAGTGCTACAACTGCCGCTCTGGAGATGTGTAATCGATATATATATATATATATATATATATATATATATATATATATATATATATATATATATATATATATATATATAAGAAAGCGATGAGTTCTTCCTCACCGACTTCCCTTACTAAACAACAAGTGTTCCTCTTGAACATCAGGATTTTATATTTTATATATATATTTTTTTTATGAACAACAGGTTTTTCTCTTGAACAACAGGCGCTCTTTCACCCAAATAACAGGAGTTCTTTCCCGAATAACAGACTTTTTTTTCCTCGAATAACAGGAGTTCTTCCTACGCCTGAACAACAGAACTCTTTCCTCTCTCTGTTTTTCCCTGCGCCAGAGGACACAACGCAGCCTAGCCTCCAATAATGACAGTAATTATAGCAACTATTTGGTCAAATGTACAAAAATGGACTGCTGGATTCAAAAATGTAATGTTCTATATTACCCCAAATGACATAATACAAATTTTGAGAAAATAATTGAAGAACCTCACCTAACGTACCCATGGGGGTAAAAATAAGCAATCCTGGGCTAAATATTGGGTATATTAGACCTAACTTTAGCCATACTAGATCTAGAAATGTTTAAGTTTGGTTTTTGGATTTAGAGAGAGAGAGAGAGAGAGAGAGAGAGAGAGAGAGAGAGAGAGAGAGAGAGAGAGAGAGAGAGAGAGAGAGTAAAAGGAAACTAGCTTGCTAGCCTATCGTACGAGAACGCAGATTCCTATCCTAGCCTAAGAACCCATTTCTCCCTCGGGCGTTCACAAGAGCTCCCTCCTCTCTCCCCTGGGAAAACGCCCGCTCGCGCGCTCATTATGCCATTAAAACCTTTTTTTCTGTCTATCACTTGTGCCTCGTGTTTACCTCCTTAATGGCTTGGCTCCGCAAGTCTGAAAAATAACCAGTTACTGGTTGTTCACGTAGCTCGGGGCGTGCTTCAATCCGGTCTTTGGAGCGTTGCGAGCTGGTTTGAGAATGTTGCATGTTTTGATGGAAATTCGGCAGGTCTGTTTGGATATGCTGTTGTGTACTGGTTTCGAAATGATGTATGATTGTTTAGAGTGTTTGTGAATGACCGTTCGTACTTACGAAGGCCGCATATTCCACTTTGCACAGGACTTGAAAGAGGGTCTTCAGACTGTAAGATAGTCGGTCAAATAAGCTATCAAGATGATGATAATTCAGATAAGCCTTGGATGAAAAACTTTCGACTTAGAATCTTTATTGATAACCTTTCAGATAACTAGGCGTCGAGTAATAATAATTAAGCTTTCAGATGATAGGCTTTCAGGTGATAGATAACCTCTCAGGTGATAGCCTTTAAGGTGACAGATAAACTTTCAGATGATAAGCTTATTGAATGTCTATGAAACGCTAGTGTATGGGGGTTGGCATGGCTCATGATGATCCAAGGGGGCAAGACATTGGCACAGCTCTCACGCCTGACCCGAGATCGAGCGCTATGGAGATTTGAATCATCTTGTTTGCGTTTGGATTAAAAATATTAAATATTTTTGGATTCATTGCCGCCATTCTGAGGATTATAGTTTTGTTGTTGTTATAGTTAACTTTCGGCATTTTGTACACACACACACACACATTAAAAATATCAATGTGAAATACACAGAGAAATCATACTTTGGCTTCAGTGGAAGCCTCAGGAACCCTCGTGGGTTCAGTAGAAACCCCCTGGTTGCAATTCTTTTGACCATGTGGTGGCCTGGTTGCCTGGGGCTACTCAGCGCCACAGGTTCGAAGCCTCATAACGGCTCCTACGGAATTTCTCATCTGTGTGAAAATGACAAGTGAATCCATCGGGCTGTGTTCAGCTGGTGGAGCGTGCCTTAACTGTGTGCAGCCTCACCATCCTCGCTCATCGCTATCACCATCCCCGCTCATCGCTATCACCATCCTCACTCATCACTATCACCATCCTCACTCATCACTATCACCATCCTCACTCATCACTATCACCATCCTCACTCATCACTGTCACCATCCTCACTCATCACTGTCACCATCCTCACTGCCACCATCCTCACTCTCACCATCCTCACTATATCTGGCGCTCACCACCTTCACTATGTCCCGATCGAAGAATGAAAGTAATTTTGATAATTATTTAACAATTTTGTGCTCGATTCATTGATATTGACTGTCTAATTGCCGGCAGTGGACGGTAATCACTTTAATGAGTCGTTAGGATGGAGATTACATTGTTACATTCCTCCGGCCATGTGTACACCGCTTTCGTGTGTAAATGTTAGCAGCAGGACCTTATTGACATTAGTTTTGTGTTTAAACTTATTTCTTGTTATTTTCCAATGTATGTGGCGTAAAAAAAAATAGTTTTGTGTGTTTACAAAACAGTAGTAGAAGTTAACTATCTGGTTAACGTATTTCACGTGCGAGCGCGCGAGCGCGCACTCAACACTAATGAAGGAATCAAAACCCAGAGGACTTGCTGGTCTTCGTTCGATCCCCTATGGTGGCTGGGCTCCGTTCCTTTCCCTCCGTCCTGTCCCAGCCCCTTGTTTGGGCTTGTTTAGATTATGTAGTTCAGTTTGGGTCGCCAGGGAGCCGGTGGTTGAGCGGGCTGAACACTGGACGCGTGATCCTGTGGTCCCGGGTTCGATCCCGGGCGACGGCGAGGGAGGGAGTTATGAGGAGAAAGCGCCAAGCCATTACGACTATATAGCACTTGGAAGGGGTCAGGATAAGGATTTGGGATGGAATAGGGGGAAGGAATGGTGCCCAACCACTTGGACGGTCGGGGATTGAACGCCGACCTGCATGATGGGAGACCGTCGCCTGAGTGGGCCATAATAAAACCATGTTCCGAATCATTTATTAATCTACGTTATTGAAGATGAAAATTAATAGCTTTTGCCCGTTATCGATTCAAGCAGTTTTCCAACAGTTGACGCTTAGTTAATTTACCGATAGTTCGATGAAAGTGATCTATTTGCCTTTAAAAACAGCACCACGTTAGCAGCTCTTTACGGCTCTGGTTCTCTGTTCGACTCTAAGGATTTATTGAATATGCAAGACACACTAAGCTCTTTTTTATGTTATTTAAAGCACCCTTTAGCAAGCAAGGGAGCCGGTCGGCCGAGCGGACAGAACGCTGGACTTGTGATCTTGTGGTCCTGGGTTCGATCCCAGGCGCCGGCGAGAAACAATGGGCAGAGTTTCTTTCACCCTATGCCCCTGTTACCTAGCAGTAAAATAGGTACCTGGGTGTTAGTCAGGTGTCACGGGCTGCTTCCTGGGGGTGGAGGCCTGGTCGAGGACCGGGCCGCAGGGACACTAAAAAGCCCCGAAATCATCTCAAGATATAACCCTGGCAGCAACTTCGTCTGGCCCTGGGGACTTGTTTGGTTTTAATATTTTTTTCTATTTTGTTAATAATATCGTTCCTGGATACTTAGTCAACCTGTCCTCTTCCCATTGATTTTTTGGCTATAAATTCTTACTAATTATTAATTACTAATTATTACTAATTACTAATTATTACTAATTACTAATTATTCTTACTTATTACCCCCAGATCTCTGTCTCAATCAGACTTGGCAATCTCAGTACCATCCAGCTGATATCCTGTAACTCAATCATCATTACCTAGTCTCATAACCTTACATTTGTCAGCATTAAACTGCATCTGCCATTCTTTTGACCAGTTCAAACACCTATCTATATCGTCTTGAAGCGATTTTGAGTCCTCCGAGTATGCTTCCCTCCCGATTTTCATATCGTTAGCAAATTTACAAATATTGTCGCTCAAGCATGAATTAAATAGTTATATATATATATATATATATATATATATATATATATATATATATATATATATATATATATATATATATATATATATATATATATATTATAAATGACAGAGGCACCAGAACAGAGCCTTGAGGCACTCTTCTTTGAACAGTTCTTCACTCAACTCCATTTATTGTAACTCTTTGTTTCCTTCGGTATAATAATGCCCTAATCCAACGTAGGATAACACCCTCTAATGTCTTCAGCCTATACTTTTTTCATCAGTCTTTCATGTGGCACTGTATCAAAAGCTTTGCTAAAGCCAAAGCCACAGGCCATGCCACTATCAACTGCCTCAATTATGCTGGAATAGAATGATAGCAAATTTGTCAAGCATGAGTGGGCCCTTAGTAAAACCATGTTGTGAATCATTTATTAATCGTTTTTTTCAAGATGACGAAGAATGGCTTTTGCAATTATCGATTCAAATAATTTTCCCACTATAGACGTTAAGCTAATTGGCCGATAGTTCAACGCAAGTGATCTATCTCCTTTCCTCAAAAGTTGGTTCCAAGTTAGCATCTCTCCACGACTCTGGGACTCTGCCTAACACTAATGATTTATTCAATATTCTAGACAATGGCTCACAAAGCTCCTCTTTGCATTCTTTAAGCACCCTGGCAAGCACTTCGCCCGGCCCCGGGGGCTTGAGTTTTCACTATTTGTTTAATAACATCCTCCTTGGTAACTGGTAACTACTAAACTAGTAAACCTATTATTTTTTTCCACCAATGTAGACCCGTTGGACTGAAGGTATAATGTTTAGTTATTCTTTTGTACATTGAAGACAGGAGTCATTGTATTAGACAACCATCGGCAAGAAAGGCGGGGTCCTAGAGCTAAAATTCGTTGCTGCAGGCACAAATTTGTGAGTAAAAACAGGCGAGTACACACACACACACACACACACACACACACACACACACACACACACACACACACACACACACACACATTGGGGGGGCCTCGTAGCCTGGTGGATAGCGCTCAGGACTCGTAATTCTGTGGCGCGGGTTCGATTCCCGCACGAGGCAGAAACAAATAGGCAAAGTTTCTTTCACCCTGAATGCCCCCTGTTACCTAGCAGTAAATAGGTACCTGGGAGTTAGTCAGCTGTCACGGGCTGCTGCTTCCTGGAGTGTGTGTGTGTGTGTGTGGTGTGGGGAAAAAAAAGTAGTTAGTAAACAGTTGATTGAAAGTTGAGAGGCGGGCCGAAAGAGCAAAGCTCAACCCCCGCAAACACAACTAGTAAACACACACACACACACACACACACACACACACACACACACACACACACACACACACACACACACAGTGTTGTATAATGTGAGTTTATTGGCCGCCGGATAACCTTAGCCTCGGGCGCTTGTCCCAGGAGTTCTTAAAATACAAGGGCTGGCAAGTCTCTTGGCGGCGCTCACGCCAAAGTGTACTCTAGTGCACAACAGCTTTGTTTGGCATGTGTGTAGCTACAGGTGTGTGTGTTCTCGCCTAGATATACTTAATGGCTCTAGCTCCTAAGACCCCGAATTATATATTTTTAATGCAATGATTCTGTTCCCTCGAGGTTCTCCATCATATTGTAAATTGGATTAAATTATGGTGATCTACTACATTTTTTTCAATTTATTTGCAGTTTTTACACTGTTGACTGACGGTCTTGTTGACGTGTCTGTCTGTCTTCCATCTGTGACCCCTCGTGCTGGTGCCCAACCACTTTGGGTGGACGGTAGAGCGACGGTCTCGCTTCATGCAGGTCGGCGTTCAATCCCCGACTGTCCACAAGTGGGTTGGGCATCATTTCCTTCCCCACACCCCGTCCCATCCCAAATCCTTATCCTGACCCGTTCCCAGTGCTATATAGTTGTAATGGCTTGGCGCTTTCTCCGGCTAGTTCCTCTTTCCCCTCGTCCTGCTGTTCCTCTCAGCTCAGGGACTAAGCTTCAAGTGTATGTATTCACCTTGTTGTATACACCTAGTTGTGCTTGCGGGGATTGAGCTCTATCTGTTTCGGCCCGCCTCTCAACTGTTAATCAATCAACTGTTATTACCCCCCCCACACACACCATACACACACCATACACACACACACACACACACACACACACACACACACACACACACACACACACACACACACACCGTACACACACCATACACACACCATACACACACCATACACACACCATACACACACCATACACACACCATACACACACCATACACACACACACACACACATACACACACACACATACACACACACACATACACACACACACATACACACACATACACACACATACACACACACACATACACACACACACATACACACACACACACATACACACACACATACACACACACATACACACACACACATACACACACACATACACACACACATACACACACACATACACACACACACACACACACATACACACACACACACACACACACACACACACACACACACACACACACACACACACACAGGTCCTCCCCAGAGGAGAAACAGAAGAGAGTTAGTTTCAGGGCAATGTACTCGAACATAGATGGGATCACAAGCAAGGCAAGTGAACTAAGGGAAAGAGCACAAGAAGTGAACCCAGATGTAATTGGACTCACTGAAACAAAACTCTCTGGAATCATAACGAATGCCGTGTTTCCCCAGGAGTACACAATAATAAGGAAAGAGAGGGAAGGTAGGGGAGGAGGAGGAGTGGCCCTACTCATGAGAAAGGAATGGAGTTTTAAGGAGATGACTATCCCGGGCTGTGAGGGTTTCAGAGACTACATAGCAGGCACCATGACAATGGGAGGACCAAGGATAGTAGTAGCAGTAATATATAATCCTCCACCAAATGACAAAAGACCCAGTCAAGAGTACGAAAGCAACAACATGGCAGTTAACACTATAATTGAGAGGGCAGCCTCTTCTGCCTGTAGAAATAGATCCCACCTGCTCATCATGGGGGACTTCAATCACGGCAGGATTGATTGGGAGAACAAGGAACCGCATGGAGGCGAGGATACGTGGAGAGCCAAACTACTGGAGGTGGCGACTAGAAACTTCTTAACCCAGCATGTCAGTGAACCCACAAGGATGAGAGGAAACGACGAACCAGCGAGACTCGACCTGGTTTTCACCCTGAACGACTCTGACATAAGAGAAATCAGTTTTGAGGACCCAGTAGGAATGAGCGACCACAGTGTATTGGTGTTTGAGTACCTGATTGAAGAAGGGTTATTGAACTCGAGAAGGGATACCGAAACCAAAAGGTTAGCATACCGAAAGGGAAACTATGAGGAGATAAGAAAATGCCTAGCAGATATAGCATGGGAAACAGAGCTCAGGGAAAAGACGGCCCAAGATATGATGGAATACATCACGCAAAAATGCAAGGATGCAGCAAACAAGTTTGTCCCAGTCCAAAAGGAAAACAGTGAAATGAAGATGAGAAACCCATGGTTTAATCAGAGATGTAGGCTAGCTAAGCAGCAAAGTAAAAGGGCATGGAGAAACTATAGGAATAACAGGACACTGGAGAGCAGAGAAAGATACCAGAATGCCAGGAATGAATATGTTAGGATGAGAAGAGAGGCAGAAAGACAATACGAAAATGACATCGCAAGCAAGGCAAAGACTCAGCCTAAATTGCTGCATAGCCACATCAGGAGAAAAACAACAGTAAAGGAACAGGTTATGAAATTAAGGTTAGGGGCAGAAGGATTCACTACAAACGACAAGGAAGTGTGTGAGGAACTGAATAAGAAATTCCAGGAGGTCTTCACCTTGGAGCAAGGAGAAATCCCAGAGATAAGAGAGGGAATAGCTAACCAGGAACCACTGGAAGAGTTTGAGATTACCAGCGGGGAAGTAAGGAAGTGTTTACTAGAATTGGATGTGACAAAGGCTATAGGTCCAGATGGAATCTCCCCTTGGATACTAAAGGAAGGAGCAGAAGAACTGTGCCTCCCGCTCTCCATGGTGTATAACAAATCACTGGCAACAGGGGAACTGCCAGAAATTTGGAAAGCAGCTAACGTAGTCCCGATATACAAGAAAGGGGATAGACAGGAGGCACTGAATTACAGACCAGTGTCCCTAACCTGCATACCATGCAAGTTGATGGAGAAGATTGTGCGAAGAAAGCTAGTGGAACATCTGGAGCGAAAGAACTTTGTAACACAGCATCAACATGGATTCAGGGATGGCAGGTCCTGCCTCACAGGGTTACTTGAATTCTATGACCAGGCAACAAAAATAAGGCAAGAAAGAGAAGGGTGGGCAGACTGCATATTTTTGGATTGTCAGAAAGCCTTTGACACAGTGCCACACAAGAGGTTAGTGAAAAAACTGGAGATGCAGGCTGGAGTGAAAGGGAAGGTACTCCGTTGGATACAGGAGTACCTAAGTAACAGGAGACAACGAGTCAGTGTGAGGGGTGAGGTCTCAGATTGGCGAGACGTTACGAGTGGAGTACCGCAGGGGTCAGTCCTTGGACCTATACTGTTTCTGATATATGTAAATGATCTTCCAGAGGGTATAGAATCGTTTCTCTCAATGTTTGCCGATGATGCAAAAATTATGAGGAGGATTGAAACTGAGGACGATAGTAGGAGGCTACAAGATGACCTAGACAGACTGAGTGAATGGTCCAACAAATGGCTGTTGAAGTTCAACCCGAGTAAATGCAAAGTAATGAAACTAGGTGGTGGAAATAGGAGGCCAAACACAGGATACAGAATAGGAGATGAAGTACTTAATGAAACGAACAGAGAGAAAGATCTAGGAGTTGATATCACACCAAACCTGTCTCCTGAAGCCCACATAAAAAGAATAACGTCTGCGGCATATGCGAGGCTGGCTAACATCAGAACAGCGTTCAGGAACCTGTGTAAGGAATCATTCAGAATCTTGTACACCACATATGTAAGACCAATCCTGGAGTATGCGGCCCCAGCATGGAGCCCGTACCTTGTCAAGCACAAGACGAAGCTGGAAAAAGTCCAAAGGTATGCCACTAGACTAGTCCCAGAACTAAGAGGCATGAGTTACGAGGAAAGGCTGCGGGAAATGCACCTTACGACACTGGAAGACAGAAGAGTAAGGGGAGACATGATCACAACCTACAAAATCCTCAGAGGAATCGACCGGGTAAACAAAGATAAACTATTCAACACTGGTGGGACGCGAACAAGGGGACACAGGTGGAAACTGAGTACTCACATGAGCCACAGAGACGTTAGAAGGAACTTTTTTAGTGTCAGAGTAGTTAACGGATGGAATGCATTAGGCAGTGATGTGGTGGAGGCTGACTCCATACACAGTTTTAAATGTAGATATGATAGAGCCCAGTAGGCTCAGGAATCTGTACACCAGTTGATTGACAGTTGAGAGGCGGGACCAAAGAGCCAAAGCTCAACCCCCGCAAGCACAAATAGGTGAGTACAAATAGGTGAGTACACACACACACATATATATATATATATATATATATATATATATATATATATATATATATATATATATATATATATATATATATATATATATGTCGTACCTAGTAGCCAGAACGCACTTCTCAGCCTACTATGCAAGGCCCGATTTGCCTAATAAGGCAAGTTTTCATGAATTAATTGTTTTTCGTCTACCTAACCTACCTAACCTAACTTAACCTAACTTTTTCGGCTACCTAACCTAACTTAACCTATAAAGATAGGTTAGGTTAGGTTAGGTTAGGTAGGGTTGGTTAGGTTCGGTCATATATCTACGTTAATTTTAACTCCAATAAAAAAAATTGGCCTCATACATAATGAAATGGGTAGCTTTATCATTTCATAAGAAAAAAATTAGAGAAAATATATTAATTCAGGAAAACAAGGCTTATTAGGCAAATCAGGCCTTGCATAGTAGGCTGAGAAGTGCGTTCTGGCTACTAGGTACGACATATATATATATATATATATATATATATATATATATATATATATATATATATATATAATGGTTACAATCAGCTACATCATTAGACTGTGTACACGTTTCAATGTACGAATATGTAAATACAACTTTCTAATGGGCACCTTGGTATGTTAATGGTTGGGTACTCTGTTGGTCTCTCTCTCTCTCTCTCTCTCTCTCTCTCTCTCTCTCTCTCTCTCTCTCTCTCTCTCTCTCTCTCTCTCTCTCTCTGTCTCTCTCTCTGTGGGTAGGATTTACCTCCCCTCAACTCAGCCTGGTGTTTGTGACCGTCTCCTCGTAATTACAAATTTACCAGGATCTTGCGTGAAAAACATACTTGACCTGAACCCAAGCTGATGTTGCCTTACAAGCGTTCAGCTGTTATCTTGCCTCGTCATGTGTTCCACCACGTCGACAGTACGCGAGGCCCGCCAGTAGTGCATCGCTGGCCACGCTTTCATTTCGAAGATTACCTCCCATAACGTCAGATGTATTGAGGCTACCTGGCAGGTCTCTTTCTTCCTCAGAGGCTGGCGTGCGCCTTGCCGGGAGCCGACATACGCTTGGGCCGTTGTTTAGTAGCCATTGGGCTTCTTCCATATTGCTAGGCTGCCTTCAGTTACATGAGGGGATTTATTTACTTAGTCCCTGATAATATCAATATGCACCAATGTTGCTTGGTTTGACATGTGTGTGTGTGTGTGTGTTATTAACTGTTTTGTGAGTGTTAGGGGTCAGTTTCACCGCTTGTCGTTGTGTACGGTATAGGTTAAGTGATAATTGTAATTAAGAAGCAATAAGATGCTTATCTTAACATACTAAGAAGGTTAGGTGAGGTCGGTGTTTTCTATGCAGCTTTTCAAGGTAAACTAAAATATTCACAATCAATTAATATGTCACATATGCACTTATTAAATAAGCCAATATTGACTATAAGCAAGTACGAGAACGGGTTGGTACGTAGGGGCGAGGAGTATGACGGGCTCGCCGTAGCCCGTGCTACTTGCAATGGTTTGTGCACAGCTGCTAAATCTTATTAAATAACAACAGCAGTGGAGCGG
>NC_091168.1:24612798-24645298 GCF_040958095.1 Procambarus clarkii | reverse complement strand
TAATCTACTTTAGTACTGATAATTTAGTAGGTTGAAGGGAAGTGTTTTTACGATTTTACAGTCTAAAGACTGATGTTTAAGATGAATTCCCATTATTATTATTATTAAATGATGGTAAATTTAATAGCGATGTGGCAATGATACGCCCGTTTTCTTCCGAGGAAATTTTCACTGGACTCTCGTTTTCTTTTAATAATTAAAGCACTATTTCAGTTTATAAATATGAAGCAGCAGCAATATTATCTCTGGCTGTTGTATTGAAAGGTAGTAAATGGTCCCGGGTCCGATCCCGGGCCCCGGCGAGAAACAATGGGCAGAGTTTCTTTCACCCATGATGCCCCTGTTACCAAGCAGTAAATTGGTACCTGGGAGTTAGTCAGCTGTCACGGGCTGCTTCCTGGGGGGGGTGGAGGCCTGGTCGAGGACCGGGCCGCGGGGACACTAAGCCCCGAAATGATCTCAAGATAACCTCAAGAAGAAAATGGTGTAAAAAAGTCACCTTTTTGTACTTTAATTTTACAGTGTAGAAAAATAAGTCTTAAAGACCAACTCAGACATTTATAAGCCTATTATAACGCATATATGTACTTGATTAGCCCCAAGATAGGGTATATAAGGCCTAGGGTTGCTGGGAGAGGTTAGGTTAGGTGAGGTGAGGTTAGGTTAGATTAGGTTAGGTGAGGTGACGTGAGGTTAGGTTGGGTTACGTTAGGTGAGGTTAGGTTAGGTTAGGTGGGGCTAGGTTAGGTGAGGTGAGGTGAGGTTAGGTTAGGTTAGGTGGGGCTAGGTTAGGTGAGGTGAGGTTAAGTTAGGTGAGGTGAGGTGAGGTGAGGTGAGGTTAGGTTAGGTTAGGTTAGGTGAGGTGAGGTGAGGTGAGGTGAGGTTAGGTTAGGTTAGGTGGGGCTAGGTTAGGTTAGGTGAGGTGAGGTGAGGTTAGGTTAGGTTAGGTTAGGTTAGGTGGGGCTAGGTTAGGTGAGGTGAGGTGAGGTTAAGTTAGGTGAGGTGAGGTGAGGTGAGGTTAGGTTAGGTGAGGTGAGGTGAGGTTAGGTTAGGTTAGGTGGGGCTAGGTTAGGTGAGGTGAGGTTAGGTTAGGTTAGGTGGGGCTAGGTTAGGTGAGGTGAGGTTAGGTTAGGTGAGGTGAGGTGAGGTTAGGTTAGGTGAGGTTAGGTTAGGTGACGTGAGGTGAGGTGAGGTGAGGTGACGTGAGGTGAGGTGAGGTGAGGTTAGGCTAGGAGGGGCTAGGTGAGGTGAGGTGAGGTTAAGTTAGGTGAGGTGAGGTGAGGTTAGGTGAGGTAAGGTGAGGTGAGGTGAGGTGAGGTTAGGTTAGGTTAGGTGGGGCTAGGTTAGGTGAGGTGAGGTTAAGTTAGGTGAGGTTAGGTTAGGTTAGGTGAGGTTAGGTTAGGTTAGGTGGGGCTAGGTTAGGTGAGGTGAGGTTAGGTTAGGTGGGGCTAGGTTAGGTGAGGTGAGGTGAGGTTAGGTGAGGTGAGGTTAGGTTAGGTGAGGTTAGGTTAGGTGACGTGACGTGAGGTGAGGTGACGTGAGGTGAGGTGAGGTGAGGTTAGGTGAGGTGAGGTGAGGTTAGGTTAGGTGAGGTTAGGTTAGGTGACGTGAGGTGAGGTGAGGTGAGGTGACGTGAGGTTAGGTGAGGTGAGGTGAGGTGAGGTTAGGTTAGGTTAGGTTAGGTGAGGTGAGGTGAGGTGAGGTGAGGTGACGTGAGGTGAGGTGAGGTGAGGTGAGGTGAGGTGAGGTTAGGTTAGGTGGGGCTAGGTGAGGTTAGGTTAGGTTAGGTTAGGTGAGGTGAGGTGAGGTTAGGTGAGGTGAGGTGAGGTGAGGTGAGGTTAGGTGAGGTTAGGTGAGGTTAGGTTAGGTTAGGTGAGGTGAGGTGAGGTGAGGTGAGGTGAGGTTAGGTTAGGTTAGGTGAGGTTAGGTGAGGTTAGGAGGGGCTAGGTGAGGTTAGGTTAGGAGGGGCTAGGTGAGGTTAGGTTAGGAGGGGCTAGGTGAGGTTAGGTTAGGAGGGGCTAGGTGAGGTTAGGTTAGGAGGGGCTAGGTGAGGTTAGGTTAGGAGGGGCTAGGTGAGGTGAGGTTAGGAGGGGCTAGGTGAGGTTAGGTTAGGAGGGGCTAGGTGAGGTTAGGTTAGGAGGGGCTAGGTGAGGTTAGGTTAGGAGGGGCTAGGTGAGGTGAGGTTAGGAGGGGCTAGGTGAGGTGAGGTTAGGTTAGGAGGGGCTAGGTGAGGTGAGGTTAGGTGGGGCTAGGTGAGGTGAGGTTAGGAGGGGCTAGGTGAGGTGAGGTTAGGTTAGGAGGGGCTAGGTGAGGTTAGGTTAGGAGGGGCTAGGTGAGGTTAGGTTAGGAGGGGCTAGGTGAGGTTAGGTTAGGAGGGGCTAGGTGAGGTGAGGTTAGGAGGGGCTAGGTGAGGTGAGGTTAGGTTAGGAGGGGCTAGGTGAGGTTAGGTTAGGAGGGGCTAGGTGAGGTTAGGTTAGGAGGGGCTAGGTGAGGTTAGGTTAGGAGGGGCTAGGTGAGGTGAGGTTAGGTTAGGAGGGGCTAGGTGAGGTGAGGTTAGGAGGGGCTAGGTGAGGTGAGGTTAGGTTAGGAGGGGCTAGGTTAGGTGAGGTTAGGTGGGGCTAGGTGAGGTTAGGTGAGGTGAGGTTAGGTGAGGTTAGGTGAGGTTAGGTTAGGAGGGGCTAGGTGAGGTGAGGTTAGGTTAGGAGGGGCTAGGTGAGGTTAGGTTAGGAGGGGCTAGGTGAGGTTAGGTTAGGAGGGGCTAGGTGAGGTTAGGTTAGGAGGGGCTAGGTGAGGTTAGGTTAGGAGGGGCTAGGTGAGGTGAGGTTAGGTTAGGAGGGGCTAGGTGAGGTGAGGTTAGGTGGGGCTAGGTGAGGTGAGGTTAGGAGGGGCTAGGTGAGGTGAGGTTAGGTTAGGAGGGGCTAGGTGAGGTTAGGTTAGGAGGGGCTAGGTGAGGTTAGGTTAGGAGGGGCTAGGTGAGGTGAGGTTAGGAGGGGCTAGGTGAGGTTAGGTTAGGAGGGGCTAGGTGAGGTTAGGTTAGGAGGGGCTAGGTGAGGTTAGGTTAGGAGGGGCTAGGTGAGGTTAGGTTAGGAGGGGCTAGGTGAGGTTAGGTTAGGAGGGGCTAGGTGAGGTTAGGTTAGGAGGGGCTAGGTGAGGTTAGGTTAGGAGGGGCTAGGTGAGGTGAGGTTAGGAGGGGCTAGGTGAGGTTAGGTTAGGAGGGGCTAGGTGAGGTTAGGTTAGGAGGGGCTAGGTGAGGTGAGGTTAGGAGGGGCTAGGTGAGGTTAGGTTAGGAGGGGCTAGGTGAGGTTAGGTTAGGAGGGGCTAGGTGAGGTGAGGTTAGGAGGGGCTAGGTGAGGTTAGGTTAGGAGGGGCTAGGTGAGGTTAGGTTAGGAGGGGCTAGGTGAGGTGAGGTTAGGAGGGGCTAGGTGAGGTTAGGTTAGGAGGGGCTAGGTGAGGTTAGGTTAGGAGGGGCTAGGTGAGGTTAGGTTAGGAGGGGCTAGGTGAGGTTAGGTTAGGAGGGGCTAGGTGAGGTTAGGTTAGGAGGGGCTAGGTGAGGTTAGGTTAGGAGGGGCTAGGTGAGGTTAGGTTAGGAGGGGCTAGGTGAGGTTAGGTTAGGAGGGGCTAGGTGAGGTGAGGTTAGGAGGGGCTAGGTGAGGTTAGGTTAGGAGGGGCTAGGTGAGGTTAGGTTAGGTGAGGTTAGGTTAGGAGGGGCTAGGTGAGGTTAGGTTAGGAGGGGCTAGGTGAGGTTAGGTTAGGAGGGGCTAGGTGAGGTTAGGTTAGGAGGGGCTAGGTGAGGTTAGGTTAGGAGGGGCTAGGTGAGGTGAGGTTAGGAGGGGCTAGGTGAGGTTAGGTTAGGAGGGGCTAGGTGAGGTTAGGTTAGGAGGGGCTAGGTGAGGTTAGGTTAGGAGGGGCTAGGTGAGGTTAGGTTAGGAGGGGCTAGGTGAGGTTAGGTTAGGAGGGGCTAGGTGAGGTTAGGTTAGGAGGGGCTAGGTGAGGTTAGGTTAGGAGGGGCTAGGTGAGGTTAGGTTAGGAGGGGCTAGGTGAGGTTAGGTTAGGAGGGGCTAGGTGAGGTTAGGTTAGGAGGGGCTAGGTGAGGTTAGGTTAGGAGGGGCTAGGTGAGGTTAGGTTAGGAGGGGCTAGGTGAGGTTAGGTTAGGAGGGGCTAGGTGAGGTCTGATATTTGTGTTGAGGTCAAAAACGTAAATGAAATATAAATAAGTGTTTATTCAGGTAAGGTACATACATACAAGAGATGTTTACATAAATTGATGGAGTTATAGATAGAGCTGGTACATACAATGCCTAAAGCCACTATTACCCAAAGCGTTTCGGGCAGATGACTTTTGCCATTTGGTCAAATTCAGTCATACGAACGTCAACTGTCTGGTGGTTCATCACTACATATTGGTGCTGTACAACAAGTACCCGCCAAACACACACCGAAACTACGACGTTGGTGCAACGTTCGAACAAGGTTTTACACCTCCTAACCAGTTATAACAACCAATATAGCAAGTTGTAACAACGTTCTAATACGTCATAAACACGTTAAGCCAAGATGTAACAACTTTATTACAAGTTGTAACAAGCGGAAAATAGACACAATTACGGTTTGTGTTTCCAGGGTAGTTACTGTAAGTGCTGCCATCAAAGTGTTGACTGTGGCAGGAGGTCGTCACTTGAGGGGTAGATTAATGGGGCCACTTAACCAGAGGTCGCGTCACTTGATGGGAGAAGCACTTGGAGAGAAAGTGGAACTCAGGTGATATAAACTTGCGAAGGAAGAACTTCTTTTCGGTTTTGCACTCGTTATAGGTCAGACTCGAGGGAGATGGCCCTTGATGGCAGGTGGCACTTGGCTGTTTGTGGCACTTGGATGTTGATGGCACTAGATGGTAGGTGGCACTCGAGGTGGGACTCGGCAGGGTTGGCACTCCCAGCTCTCGTCTGCGAGGGCTCTACAAGTTGGCAGCGGCGGCAGCGAGGCGAGTTGAAAGAAGCTTGTATATATATTAATATATTAATATATTAATATACAGAATAAATGTTATTATGAAGACGAGGCGCGGCCCTTGGCGGTCACTGTACTCACCTAGTTGTGCTTGCGGGGGGGTTGAGCTCTGGCTCTTTGGTCCCGCCTCTCAACTGTCAACTGGTGTACAGGTTCCTGAGCCTACTGGGCTCTTACCATATCTACATTTGAAACTGTGTATGGAGTCAGCCTCCATCACGTCACTGCCTAATGCATTCCACTTATTAACTACTCTGACACTTAACAAATTTCTTTCTACTGTCTTTATGGTTCATTTGCGCACTCAGTTTCCACCTGTGTCCCCTAGTGTGTGTCCCCCTTGTGTTAAATAAACTGTCTTTGTCTACCCTTTCAATTCCTTTGAGAATCTTGTATGTGGCCTGAAGGTAACCTCATGGTAGGTGGTGATCATGTCCCCCCCTCTAACTCTCCCCCTCTAACCCCCTCTAACTTTGGAGGCCTGGTCAACGACCGGGCCGCGGGGACGCTAAGCCCTGGAAGCACCTCAAGGTAACCTCCTGTCTTCCAGCGACGTGAGGTTTAATTCCCGTAGTCTCTTCTCATACCTTCTTCAGGTCCCTGAGATCGACTACTCCTTAACGACAAATACTTCATGGCCAACACACGTGCCGCACACCCCCACTGCTTCTTCAATAAGATCCAGACATCGGAGAACCGGTTACAGAACGCCCTCGAGGATTGGCGAAACCTGGATGGAACCCGAGGCTCATGCCCCTCGGTTCGGGCACTAGTCTGGTGGCAAACCTCTGAGCCTTCTCCAGTTTAGTTTTATGCTTGACGAGATATGGACTCCATGCTGGAGATGCATACTCCAGGATTGGTCTGACATACGTGGTATACAAGGTTCTGAATGAAGCCTTACACAAGTTTCTAAAGGCCGTTCTTATGTTGGCCAACCTGGCATATGCCGCTGAGGTTATCCTCTTGATGTGGGCTTCGGAGGACAGGTCTGGCGTGATGTCAATCCCCAGGTTTTTTTCTCTCTCTGATTCTAGAAGAATTTTATCTCCCAAATGATACCTTGTATCTGGCCTTCTACTCCCTCACCTATCTTCATTACATTACATTTGATCAGGTTAAACTCTAACAACCATTTGTTGGACTATTTCTTCAGTTTGTCCAGGTCTTCTTGAAGCCTCAAGCTGTCCTCCTCTGTCTTGATCCTTCTCACAATTTTGGCATCATCAGCAAGCATTGAGAGGAACGAGTCTATACCCACTGGGAGATCATTTACGTATATCAGGAAACAGGATAGGTCCGAGTACAGAACCCTGTGGGACTCTGCTTCTGACTTCATGCCAATCTAAGGTCTCACACCTCACAATAACTCTCTGCTTCCTATTGCTTAAGTACTCCCTTATCCACTGGAGCATCCTACCAGTTACTCTTGCCTGTTTCTCCAACTTATGCACCAGCCTCTTATGTGGTACTGTGTCAAAGGTTTTCTGATAGTCTAAGAAGATGCAGTCTGCCCAACCTTCTCTTTCTTGCTTAATATTTGTCACTTGATCGTAGAATTTTATTAAGCTTTTGAGGCAAGATTTACCCTCCCTGAACCCATGTTGGTGGGTTGTCACAAAGTCTTTTCTCTCCAGATGTGCTACTAGGTCCTTTCTCACGATCTTCTCCATCACCTTGCATG
Source organism: Procambarus clarkii (assembly GCF_040958095.1). NCBI lineage: Eukaryota > Metazoa > Arthropoda > Malacostraca > Decapoda > Cambaridae > Procambarus > Procambarus clarkii. The sequence goes on along the minus strand of NC_091168.1, from coordinate 24,638,607 downwards.
GAATATAAGTTCAAGACACTCGCCTGTAGTTCAGTTCCTCTTGCCTGTCACCCTTTTTATATAGTGGACTACATTAGCCGTCTTCCATATTTCTGGTAAGTCTCCCATCTCCAGTGACCTACTATACACCATGGAGAGTGGCAAGCAAAGTACTTTTCTGCACTCTTTTAGTAGCCATGGTAAGATTCCGTCCGGACCAACATCCTTTCTCAAGTTTCGGATCCAACAGATGCCTCTTAACCTTATCTCTGGTAATTTCGAACTCTTCTATGGCCTCCTGGTTTACTGCCATCTCTCCCACTGCAAGGACTTCATCTCGTTCTATTGTGAAGACCTCCTGGAATCTCTTGTTGAGTTCTTCACACACCTCTTTGTCATTCTCTGTGTACCTGTCCTCACCCGTTTTAAGTTTCATCATCTGTTTTTTTTACTGTTGTTTTCCTCCTGATATGGTTGTGGAGCAGTTTTGGTTCTGTATTGAACCGTCTTGTGTGTTTGTGTGTGTGTTTGTGTGTGTGTGTGTGTGTGTGTGTGTTTGTATTTATTTATTTATATTTATTTATTTATTTACTATTTATATTTACTATCTATGTCTGCAGTATCTAGCTATTAGGTCTTGGACCCCGCCTTTCTAACCAATGTATTTTCCTCTATTATATCTACTACATATTTTCTCTCTTAACACACACACACACACAGAAGAGTAAGGGGGGACATGATCACAACCTACAAAATCCTCAGGGGAATCGACCGGGTAAACAAGGATGAACTATTCAACACTGGTGGGACGCGAACAAGGGGACACAGGTGGAAGCTGAGTACCCAAATGAGCCACAGAGACATTAGAAAGAACTTTTTCAGTGTCAGAGTAGTTAGTAAATGGAATGCACTAGGAAGTGATGTGGTGGAGGCTGACTCCATACACAGTTTCAAATGTAGATATGATAGAGCCCAGTAGGCTCAGGAATCTGTACACCAGTTGATTGACGGTTGAGAGGCGGGACCAAAGAGCCAAAGCTCAACCCCCCGCAAGCACAATTAGGTGAGTACACACACACACACACACACACACACACACACACAAAAGGAATACACTTAAGGAACAGGTTATGGAAACAAATACTATTCATAATTTAAAAATTAGGTATGATAGAGAAATAGGACCAGAGTCATTGCTGTAAACAACCGATGGCTCAAAAGGCGGGATCCAAACAGTCAATGCTCGATCCTGCAGACACAAACAGGTGAGTACACACACACACACGTGTGCCAGGAAGATGACTGTGCAGGAGTGCTAGTGGCCACTGTTTATGACCGGAACACACCAAACATTACACCACAATACACATGAAGGTTACCAGTGGTACGAGGAGACGCCGCCAACAGAATTAATAGCAAACTAAAAGATGGTTTTTAGGAGGTATACACGAGTACAGTACCCAGAAGGTGTTATCTGGCGCTCTTAAGGGTAAGCGTCTCACGGCCCCGAGGGCAGACGAATTACTCCAACTGCCCCGGAAGCACCTCAAGGTAACTGTTATCGTCTTGAAAGGTAGAGAATAACAACCGGAAACAACGGTCGGTGCCCGGTGCATCGCGGCACAGTTGGGTGGAACAAACTAAGGCAGGGAGACACAGCAGACAAATTATCAGACACTTGAGAATGGAGGAGTCAGCTGTGTGGGGACTACTTTCGTCATACACTTGGAGAATGTGACCGCATGAGCCAGCAAGAACAATGTATTAACTAGAACAAGCAATCTCTTGGTATAACAAAGTTGACAGTTTGAGCCGACATATCGGCAATTTATGAGAGGTACTGAAACGAGTCAAGCAGTAACTTACTGATCTAGAGAACGACCAAAAGGCCTAAGATACAGACGGCACAGGGGACGCCAGAACACAGAACACAGATGAACCAGAAAGTCAAAAAAAAACTGACACACTGACAAAGAATATCTTCCCATATTGTGTATAACTAATATGTATAACTGATGTATTACTATGTATAACTATGTATAACTAGTACCGTATGTTTGACCTTGCACGAACCTCATAATTCTCCTGATAAAGTAATAGTGATGTGAACACGGCCAAGTGAATACGACCAGCTGAATATATGGCCCATTTAAAGCAGTGAAACACCAGATATAAAAATATATTTGCTAATGAGGACATGTCAGGAATAACCAAACGTAATGGAGAGAGGCACGCCAGCAGACAATCCCAGGAACAGCAGAAGCCACTTACCCTAACAACCTGACTTAACTATAATATATATATATATATATATATATATATATATATATATATATATATATATATATATATATATATATATATATATATATATATATATATATATATTCCCCCATAGCAGCACACGCAACACTCCCACAACCACGACAACTACACACCTGCTTTGTTAACACCTCACTACAAGACTAGAACCGACACGAGACATTACTGCTCCTGTCACCGGCGAAGCCGTGTGAGAATTACGTAGCTTCCCAAGACGAGGATTCAGTCTTAACACGGCCTTGCCTCCTTACTTCTTGGCTCTCCCTCATATCTTTCTCCCTCACACCTGGCTCCCTCCTGCCTGTGCAAAGGTTGGTATACTCTTTGTCTCAGAGATAGCACGTAATTCCACCTCCTCAGAAATGACCACTTTATCTTAAAGGTTGATATCCGACCCCCGCCGGGTAATGTATAACGTGTTCTCACCAGGAATTAACGATTAACGAAGGTCTGTTGACAATCGGCTGCTATAATTCGTCAAGGTAAACAATCGTGTAATCAAGCGAAGGCTTAGTTTACAATGGTGTACCCAGGTATTAGCAGCAACACTAATCATCACCGTCATGCTCAATAATGTCATCATGGGCATCATCAGCCGCGAAATTGATTACCAACAATAATCATCATTATCTTCGCCGCTGTCAGTATTAATCTTTTAATCAACTGTCATCCTTGAGCCAGCCGGGGGGGAGGGGGGTAGGAAGGAAGGAAGGAATTATCAAGGGAAAGCGCCAAGCCATTATGGCTATATAGCACTGGGAAGGGGTCAGGATAAGGATCTGGGATGGGACGGGGGGAAGGAATGGTGTCCAACCACTTGGATGGTCGCGGATTGAACGCCGACCTGCATGAAGCGAGACTGTCGCTCTACCGTTCAGCCCAAGTGGTTGGGAAGGGGGGGGGGGGGTAGCAAAAGTGCAAACATATACTCTCGAGTGAGAGCACGTGACGGAGAACATATATATACACTGCTCCAGTATGCCATATTTGAGTATATACATGCATACACAATATCAAAGTGGAATATTAAGACGAACTCTGACGATCCATTAAGAACGTAAATGAACCCTTGGGACTCACCAGTTGAACACCACACAAACAAATGTTATCGTACTGACCAACTCTTTCACACTTGCTTGATATACTTGCTTGATGGGGTTCTGGGAGTTCTTCTACTCCCTCAAGCCCGGCCCGAGGCCAGGCTTGACTTGTGAGAGTTTGGTTCAACAGGCTGTTGTTTAGAGCGGCCCACTGGCCCACCACAGCCCGGTTGATCCGGCATAATATAGAATACAAAATATAAAATGCATCCATATTACTACTAGAGTTAATGATCGTGTCACTAAATGTTCCCGGTTATTAAGAGTAAAATATGAGTATCTTTATTGGTGCGACGAAACTTTCTGTTTATGCACTGAGAAATATTCTTTCATGATATGTGGTTGTGTGTAGGGGGGGGGGAGGGGGGATGAGGTAGTCTATGTGTAAAGTTAGGGAAAGTTATGTTAGGTAGCGCAACCTTTGTAAAGTTAGCGTGGGCTCTGTGAAGCTATATAAAAAAACAAGGCACTACGGGCTCTCTATAGCCGGTGTTACTTGGAACTTTTTTTTGTTCCAAGTAGCGAATCTTTAACAACAACAACAACAGCTATGGGAAATGTGAGTAGTTCAATCCTATCATTCCGTCTGATGAATAACTTTTTGTGCTGTCCGCTGTTTTTTTGACGTAATTCTTATATGATCACTTTGAGTCCCGTCTCAACTGACGGACACTTTTGTACACGTCTTTCGAGACTTGTAAAGATTTTCATCTCTAGCCTGACGTCTTCAACTGATAAATCCATTCACTTTGTCTCCCTCTTCCATATCCACTTCCCATCCTCGTTCCATCCGTCACCTACCCTTCCCCCTCCTTCCTAACCTCCCTTCATATCACGTTCCCCCGGGGTCGTTCTTCTCTCCTGACTGACAGGAAAGTTCAAAATTTCCACTCTGCTTAGTTGACGAGTCGGGGCCCTCGAGGACAGCTTCAGAGGCCTTGATTGGGCCCCGTCATAAAAAGACGACTAAGCCGAGTTGAAAACTTTAAAGCGAGCTAGAGAAAGTGCATTAATAAATACGAGGAAGAAGATAGAAGGAAAAGGAGGGACAAAGGCAGGGATAACGGAGAGAGAGACAGAGAGACAGAGAGAGAGAGAGACAGAGAGAGAGAGACAGAGAGAGAGAGACAGAGAGACAGAGACAGAGACAAACCTCTATCAATATCTCATGCAGAAAGACTTTGATACACGCTTAGCAATTTTTAACCCTGGAAACTTTGTGAGCTTTCCAACTCCGTATTTCAGGTTCAGCGGCCTTGATCCTGTGGGTAAGTGATCAAGCTGCAGGCACAGTAGACCCCCTGGGACATGTTGGTTCATGGGGGACCAGTAGGCCGTCTTCACTACACTGGTTCATGAGGACCAGCAGACTGTCTTGGCATACAGGTGGCATACGCCGATGCCAAGAACAAGGCTTCGTGGATATTTTAAAAAAAGCATCCATTGGCTTACAACAGGAGCATTCAGAGTCAATTTTGTCGTGATTGAAAGAGGTTCAAAAGTAGGTTATATCCAGATGGGAATTTAGAAGTGGGGTGTTAGGATAAGGGAGGGTTGCAAGGTTCCCTACTTGGTTCCTTGCCTCGTCAGCTTGCTCGTCCTTTGTCTTAATTATTCCCCTTGAAGATAATCGTGTCTGAAGTGCATGTTGAAGGTTGTTTTCTTTCCAAGGATTGTCTCATGTAGTCTCCCTCGGGAACCAGGTGTTGTTCTTACTTCAAGAAACCTTCTCAATTTCGTTTTCTGCCTCGCCACCTTCATTCTTGTCAGGAGTGTTGTTATTTTATCTCCATCCTCTCTCTCTGTCTGTCTGTCTCTCTTTCTGTCTCTGTCTCTCTCTCTCTGTCTCTCTCTCTCTGTCTCTCTCTCTCTCTCTCTCTCTCTCTCTCTCTCTCTCTCTCTCTCTCTCTCTCTCTCTCTCTCTCTCTCTCTCTCTCTCTCTCTCTCTCTCTGTCTCTCTCTCTGTCTCTCTCTGTCTCTCTCTGTCTCTCTCTCTCTCTGTCTCTCTCTCTCTGTCTCTCTCTGTCTCTCTCTGTCTCTCTCTGTCTCTCTCTCTGTCTCTCTCTGTCTCTCTCTGTCTCTCTCTCTCTCTCTGTCTCTCTCTCTCTGTCTCTCTCTCTCTGTCTCTCTCTCTCTGTCTCTCTCTCTCTCTCTCTCTCTCTCTCTCTCTCTCTCTCTCTCTCTCTCTCTCTCTCTCTCTCTCTCTCTCTCTCTCTCTCTCTCTCTCTCTCTCTCTCTCTCATTGTTGAACAGAACCTTCCACTCATCCCCTTTGTTCTATTGGCAGTCAATATGAACATTTCCTTCCACTTCCACTATCAATCCCCCCCTGAGTATTTTATACGACTCTATCATGTATCTCATATCTCTTTTTTTTTCTAGCATCATCAGGTCCAGTTCTTTCATTCGTTCTTCGTATCCCATCTCTCGCAATTGTGTGTGTGTGCGTGTGGTTGTCCTCTGTGGCATGCAGGGAAGAGCTTAGTCTCTTTGTTTCCTACCACTTTTGTCCTTGTCCGGCGATTGTGTTAACTAAAAAGTTCTCTTTGTGTCCTGCTAGTGTGAGTTCATTCCGTTGTTCGCTCCGCTTTCTGTAACTTATTGTGTGAAGAAATTATTTTTTTTCTCACATTTCTCCTCTAGTTTTTGCCATCTGTTTAAGTGTATAGGTCGTGTTGTCCTGTATAGGTCGTGTGCTGTATAGGTCGTGTTATTGTGTGCAGGTCGTGTTGTCCTGTATAGGTCGTGTCCTCCTGTATAGGTCGTGTTCTGTATAGGTCGTGTTATCCTGTATAGGTCGTGTTGTCCTGTATAGGTCATGTTCTGTATAGGTCGTGTTCTCCTGTATAGGTCGTGTTCTCCTGTATAGGTCGTGTTCTCCTGTATAGGTCGTGTTTTGTACAGGTCGTGTTCTCCAGTTCTCCCTGGGGCTGGCGTCGTCCTCACCTGTCGCTGTGCATTCTTGTCGTTGCTGAAGAGGTCGTCGTCTTGCCTCTTTTGGTTTCTAATTTAGAATTTACCTTATCTTTTCCCTATAGTTCATACCCTCCAGTTCCGGAACCTATTTTGTTGCCTGGTTCTACGCCCTTTATAACTGGTTGATAGCGCAGCTCTGCGGTCTATACCTGCTGGTTAGAAGCGTGGCTCTACGCTCTATATCTTTTCGGTTCCAGCTGAGGGCTCCACCGGTGTATATTCCAACTCATGGGCCATATTCACGAAGCAGCAACGCAAGTACTTACGAACGTGTACATCTTTCCTCAATCTTTGACGGCTTTGGTTACAGTTATTAAACAGTTTACAAGCATGAAAACTTCCCAGGCAACTGTTGTTATTGTTATAAACAGCCTCCTGGTGCTTCGGAGGCTCATTAACTGTTTAATAATTGTAAACAAAGCCGCCAAAGATTGAGGAATGATGTACACGTTCGTAAGTGCTAGCGTAACGGCTTCGTGAATCTGGCCCCTGAATTACCCTCTTAAGTTGGGTGATTTTGAGCTCAAGTCATTTAAGTTGTTTGATATACTTATTTGCAATCATTTTGAGTCTTATTAATCTGTTAGTTTGAATGCTGAGAACTACTGATTCGAGCTGAGACTAACATCTCAAGAGATGTTCCCCATTTCCTGTGATGTTCCTCATCCCCCCCCCTGTGATGTACTCACCTAATTGTGCTGACGGGGGTTGAGCTCTGGCTCTTTGGTCCCGCCTCTCAACTTGTTTATAATGTGACGTGTCCGCTGCTCAAACTGTTGTCCCAGTAGTCAATGTTCCAAAAAAGTGTTCCAGCACTAAATGGGGAAAGGGGGGGGGATGAGAGGGGGGGGGGGGGAAGACTCTCATCCTTTCTCCCCATTTATTTTTACTCTCTCTCATCTCTCGTACTTCATCATCTCTCTATCCCTTTTCTCATTATCTTCTCCATCTCTCCTTCTCTCAATTTCCTTTTAAATCCTTCCCTATTCTTCCCTCCGCTTGTTTCCCTTTCATCCTATTTTCCCTATTTTCACCCTATTTCAATCTTCGATTTCGCTCTTCCATTTCCTTCATCCTTCTCTATTTATCTCCTGGCCCCTCTATCTCCTTCCTTCTTTCCCTTTTCCTGCTCTTCTCCGTTAGTTTAATTTCTGCGTCAATCAGTGTATAATTGTAATGTTCTGGGCGAGAAGGAACTTTTTTCACTCAGGGAGAGAAATTATTCACTCACATATTCAATTAGTTATTCCATAAAATTGTGTGTGTGACATTTTTATTCCTATTTTGATAATACCTATGTTAATAAAACATTATGTAGACAACTACTCAACTCTGCTTTTACTCATGAATGTGATGAGTGCTTTGAGAACTCTTTAAAAGCTCTCAATCTCCGCCCTGCTATATATATTGGTTGCAGTGATGCATATATTGAAATATAAGCCTGCACTGCCCTAATTACAGGTGTTTATGCCTTCTTCACGCCCCTAGGACAGGTGTATAGGGCTCCTCCACTTCCACAGTACAGGTGTATAGGGCTCCTCCACTCCCACAGTACAGGTGTATAAGGCTCCTCCACTCCCACAGTACAGGTGTATAAGGCTCCTCCACTGCCACAGTACAGGTGTATAAGGCTCCTCCACTCCCACAGTACAGGTATATACACCTCCACTTCCACAGTACAGGTGTATAGGGCTCCTCCACTCCCACAGTACAGGTGTATAAGGCTCCTCCACTCCCACAGTACAGGTGTATAGGGCTCCTCCACTCCCACAGTACAGGTGTATAAGGCTCCTCCACTCCCACAGTACAGGTATATACACCTCCACTTCCACAGTACAGGTGTATAGGGCTCCTCCACTCCCACAGTACAGGTGTATAAGGCTCCTCCACTCCCACAGTACAGGTGTATAGGGCTCCTCCACTCCCACAGTACAGGTGTATAAGGCTCCTCCACTCCCACAGTACAGGTGTATAAGGCTCCTCCACTCCCACAGTACAGGTGTATAGGGCTCCTCCACTCCCACAGTACAGGTGTATAAGGCTCCTCCACTCCCACAGTACAGGTATATACACCTCCACTTCCACAGTACAGGTGTATAGGGCTCCTCCACTCCCACAGTACAGGTGTATAAGGCTCCTCCACTCCCACAGTACAGGTGTATAGGGCTCCTCCACTCCCACAGTACAGGTGTATAAGGCTCCTCCACTCCCACAGTACAGGTGTATAAGGCTCCTCCACTCCCACAGTACAGGTGTATAAGGCTCCTCCACTCCCACAGTACAGGTGTATACACCTCCACTCCCACAGTACAGGTGTATACACCTCCACTCCCACAGTACAGGTGTATAGGGCTCCTCTACTCCCACAGTACAGGTGTATACACCTCCACTCCCACAGTACAGCGAGGGTCCAGTATAACTCTTAACTGGTTCAAGTTCAGGAGAAACAGCTCGCTAGTTTGATAATTTCTCATTATGCATGATAAAGAGATTACTTCTAATGACTTATTCGTGTTCATTAAGAGTGAGGTGCGGGGTGAGGGAGAGGGGGGGGGTGAGAGTGAGGGGAGAGGGGGAGTGAGGGGAGAAGGGGAGTGAAAGAGAAGGGGTGTAAGGGAGAAGGGAGTGGAGGAAAGTGTTTGGTAAAGGAGAGTAGGCTTTCGTTTTCTTCGGCCTTTTCTCCCCAGTAATCTCCCCTGCCCAGTAACCTCCCCTGCCCAATAGTCTCCCCTCCCCAGTAGCCTCCCCAAAGGCCGCTGGCCGGGGAAGAAATATGCCTCACATTTTCCTGTTTTCATAAGAGCATCATTTCCGAATGAGCTGAGAAGAGGGAATGCATATTAAATATGTGTCGAGTATTGTGAGGAGGAGGAGAGTGATAATGATGATGATAATGATAGTGAATGTGACACTCCTGTCTCAGCATCCCTTCCAATTAACACTAATTTTTCTTTTTAGCAAAAGTAACGTTAACTAAATATACACGGAACACAGAAAATTTCTGTGAGTGTGAAAGATATGAGATCAACTCCAGCAGGATGCGATTCTCTCTTCATAATCTGCTAACATTAACACACGCGGTAGAAAAAGAATTGAAAGATAAAAAATTATATTAACTGCCTTCTGGTCCAGAACATTTTTTTTTATTTTTTTTTTGGGGGGGGTGAGGGGGGGGCAGAGTATCTGTAGTTGACAAATGTAATAGTTACATCCTAAAATTGGTTCAGTATCTGCACACATCCAGGCAAATTTGTATTTATATTGGGGCATATTACTGTGTGTGTGCGCGCGCGCGTGCGCACACATACACACACACATACACACACACACACACACACACACACACACACACACACACACACACACACACACACACACACACACACACACACACACACACACACACACACAAAGCAACTCCACGGTGGCGGCGTTTTCCGAATAACATATTTACGAATTTTTCTTATTATATTTTTACCTCAATATATATATATATATATATATATATATATATATATATATATATATATATATATATATATATATATATATATATATATATATATATTTTCCTCGATGAGGAGAGAGTTGAGGTGTTAGCGGTGGTGACGGGCGCAGTGTGAACCACTGGGCCTCCAGTATATGGTGAGCAGCGCGTTGAGGAACACGTCGGTTGATTGCCTGATGCTGCCTGGGTCCTCGGCCAGTAACGAGCACATTAATCATCCTGCGTTACCTTGAAGATCAACATTCCCGCGGCCCGGGAACTCTGCTGCTGCTTCCTGGTAGACAGTGTGGGTCAACGAGGCTGCTGGATGCAGGTGCAGGGGCAGTCTTGCGTATGAATCACAGCTCGGTTGATCAGGTAATCTTGAAAAAAGTACATATTTGGAGATAAGTAGGGACCTGGTTGATGGGGTTCTGGGAGTTCTTCGACTCCCCAAGCCCGGCCCGAGGCCAGGCTTGACTTGTGAGAGTTTGGTCCACCAGGCTGTTGCTTGGAGCGGCCCGCAGGCCCACATACCCACCACAGCCCGTCCTCCTAAGGTTTCCCAACGTCAAGAAAACGGTCAATTTAAAATGGTCTCTCCTAACCTAACCAGAGGACCCAAAACAGAAATTCAGGCGTATATTTCGACGCAAGGATTTTTCATCTGCAAGAGAGGTATTTATTGTTAAAATATTTCAGGTATAATCTGATGGGCAGATACTCAGCTCACTCAGTTGAGCTCCCAGTATTATCTGTATCAACTTCTGCTTTTGTGATGAGATCAGATTGTCAGGAGTCTCTGACATGTTAACATATGGGATTACCTCAGTCCAGGTCGCCTCAGATATACTTATCTTTACATTTCACTCGACATTGTAAAATATATCACCATTTCTCAAGTCAATTGAAATTGAAATAAGTTTATTGAGGTAAAATACACACAAAGGGATGAGGTAGCTCAAGCTATTCTCACCCCGTTCAGTACATCGTGTTAATACATACATAGACACACATCACAAACAATAAACATATTACCAAACATTCTAAGAGATAAACATATACATTTCCTCCTTTACACAAGTAACTCTCAAGTCAATGGTATAGAAATATATAATTGAATGGGTTTAACATTTTCCGAATAATTTTTTTGGGGGAAGAAAGTTGTACTAACTGCTTGATAACCTTGACCCGCTATAGTTAGCTTTTTAAAGCTTCCAAATATCATCTTCAGGTAGCGTTGGTGAAGATAAAGAGTCAAGGTTAAGCCTTACCTTTTCCACATTATGTAAATAGATTAAGATGTGTGTGCCAGGACAGCAAGGAGCTCATTACCCACATATTATGTAAATTCATGACCATGATCTTACATTTAAAATCTTATGAATATTTCACCTACGTTTAATATCTTTTCCATCTTAGATGTAAAAATACATTGACTGAAGATTATAGCAGAAAAAGCATATGTTTATTTTTATTTTTTTAAGAGTTTAGGAAGCCTTATCTTGCCTTCGAACCTCTACGCTTACATTTGACAAATCATTTAATAAATAGAACAACGTTGGTTGATATCTTGGTTATCTTGAGGTTATCTAGAAGATGATATCGGGACTTAGCGACCCGCTGGACCAGGCCTCCTTTTATGTTACATATCCTCAAGAAGCAGCCCGTAGAAGCTGTCTAACTCCCAGGTACCTATTTACTGCTAGGTAACAGGGGGCATCAGGGTGAAAGACACTCTGCCCATTTATTTCCGCCTCCACCGAGGATCGAACCCCGAACCTCAGGACTACGAGATCCGAAGCGCTGTCTACTCAGCTCTTAGGCCCCTTGTTGATAAAGTTAATACTTACCAAAATTAATATCCTTAGTTTTCTTGGTAATGATATTTGTTGTCATAGTTCTGCAGTTAGCAGTAACGAATGTTTGTAAATTTTCACGTCAGAAAAAGATCACGTATAACACATTCACATGTGCTCTGTCTTTAATTAAATTAACGTTTTTCATAACGTTTTGAAACTTTATGAGAATTTCCTGTCCACCTAACCTACCAGAGGACCCTTAACTTACTGTTGGTGAAAAAAAAAATCCCAAATTTATTTTCATTTTTTTTTTCATTTGCAAATTACGTCCAAATTCGGCCATACTGGTAAACGGCCAAAAGCGACGTTCTTTTTAAGAGGACCGGTTGCACTGTCATCGTAATTCTCTTCTTTGATCCAATAATTAAAAACACAAATTTATTTTTCCTCAAGCAAATTAGTGCTTGTAAGGTTATCTTGGTTATCTTGAGATGATTTCGGGGCTTTAGTGTCCCCGCGGCCCGGTCCTCGACCAGGCCTCCACCCCCAGGAAGCAGCCCGTGACAGCTGACTAACTCCCAGGTACCTATTTACTGCTAGGTAACAGGGGCATTCAGGGTGAAAGAAACTTTGCCCATTTGTTTCTGCCTCGTGCGGGAATCGAACCCGCGTCACAGAATTACGAGTCCTGCGCGCTATCCACCAGGCTACAGGGGTTGACAAGGTTGTAAGGTCGTAAATCCAGTAAGGTTGACAGTGAATTTTCCGTCCATCATCCGGTGGACAGAAAACTGTTTGGGACTTGGGGACAGTCCCGCAGTCAATCTTTTTCAAGACATATTCCTATTTAAATGAAAATTACACAAACCTTTCATCTGACACTAATAACAAAAATTACAGCACAGTTAACAAAAGTTTCCTTCATGTGAATTAAAGTAGTAAGGTTCACCTCACTGTTGTCATGTGTGGCTGTTGTTGTTAAAGATTCGCTACCTGGAACAAAGTTCCAAGTAGCACGGGCTATGGTGAGCCCGTAGGGGGTTGTCATGAGGCACTAGACCGCCAGAATTTGTAAAAAAAAACCTTGCGGAGAAAAAGTTTTAACTTAACCCGACTTCTTATAATTGATTTAAACAAAATTAAAGTTTTAACGTAACCTACTAATAAATCAATGAAGTAATTTGAAAAGTTTTTCCCAACCATGTTGAAAACAAATCGTGGCTCTTGAACAGATATTAACGAACCCTTAAAAGATGTTGAAAATCATTATGCATCCTTGCAAGGAAAATAAGTTGACGCGTTCACTCAAACTTGTAGCATTCAAAAATAAAATTGGCGTTTGGAAGAAAAAAAAAAAGACATTCATTCTCGGAAGGTAATTTTGAAATGTTTTCCCAATTTTTCTTGACTCCGGATCAGTACAACGGACAACCACCTTGAAGCCATTTTAAACTCCTGATATCAGGCCGCGTAGACTCTATGGCTGAAGAGCTTGGTAAATACTTCCTTTCTTGGTCAACGGAGGAGTTTGATTGGGGTCTTGGAGGCTTTTCGCAGAGCATGAACCAGCGCAGACAATTTACTCGGCCTGCAGGGAAAAGGACAACTGAACTGAGGTGTCACTTAACTGAAGTGTCATTTAACTGAAGTGTCACTTAACTGAAGTGTCATCGCTCACTTCAGTCAGTCAAAATAAGCAGTATTTGTGTTGAAGAATAACTGGCTGGCCAAAAACAGCTGTTAGCCTGTCTTTGGTGTTCTACTGGGCAGGTCTTCCCGCCGGTGATGCTGGGGCAGGTCTTCCCACCGGTGTTGCTGGGGCAGGTCCCCCCACCGGTGTTGCTGGGGCAGGTCTCCCCACCGGTGTTGCTGGGGCAGGTCTTCCCACCGGTGTTGCTGGGGCAGGTCCCCCCACCGGTGTTGCTGTGGCTGCCGGAGTCGCCATCCTAATATTTTGAATATTATATTTTACTCATATTTTCTGCCATTTGAACAATGATATATCTGCTCATATTGGAGCCTCGACGCAAGGATCCTGAACACTTATGAATTGTTAAACGAAAATCAATCATTCGAGGGGGCCTTTGCTGTGTTATTGCAACAAATGGCGTGTTTCAACCATCGAATTTCAAGTTAAGCGAGATACCAGGCTTCTGCCGCATCTAAATTTAGTTTACCAACAAAAGAGCTGATTTGAAAGAAGTTGTCTTGCTAGCGAAGTGGCCCGAGGCTCGCGGCGAAGCTCTTACTTTTAAATGGCACATGAAGCTTATACTCCAGCAGGGGAGGAAGAAGAATGGGGACGGAGGAGTAGTTGGCTGGGAGAGAGGGATAAAGTTAAGAGAAGAGTGAATAAGATTTTTACTCTCTCTCTCTCTCTCTCTCTCTCTCTCTCTCTCTCTCTCTCTCTCTCTCTCTCTCTCTCTCTCTCTCTCTCTCTCTCTCTCTCTCTCTCTCTCTCTCTCTCTCTCTCCTAGCCATATAGTTTCTGTGTTTCTGTGGAATCAAAATCTCAGTTTTGATTCCCTCTCTGAGACTACATTTCAAATTTTCTCCCTACATATATGGCTACTTCCCCTCCTCGTCTAATATATATCTATCTGTGTGAAATAATTTTAATCCATTTATTAGATATTTAGCTAATAGTTCTCTCTCTCTCTCTCTCTCTCTCTCTCTCTCTCTCTCTCTCTCTCTCTCTCTCTCTCTCTCTCTCTCTCTCTCTCTCTCTCTCTCTCTCTCTCTCTCACTCTCACTCTCTTGACAGAAGACACGTTGAGAAGCACCCAGAGACAACAAAGACTCATAACGTCCCAAGGAGAGAGGAGGAGTACGTAAGAGACAAAATAAACCACGGCCAGACATGGGAACCAGGAGGCCACGACGAAGAGAAAGACGCCACGATAAAACAACAGCTCATCACGTCACTCAGGAGAATAACCAGATTATATCAAAAACTAGAAACCGGTTCACTGAACCTAGAAGCGGACATATATATACGTATTTCAAAGCCAAACAGCAACAAACCAGTTAACGTATAAACTAAACGACCAAGTGATTAGGCTGGGACAAAAATCCTCCCGGGGAGCAAAAGAGTTTCCGTAAATCTTCAAGACGAGCGGGAACGGATGAGTGAGTGAGCCTCATGTCCTCATGAGAGAAGTGAGGAACGTGAGGAGAAACAGAACAAAATAAACTCCATCCAGGCCATAAAAAACAAAGTATCAAAACATATTTAGCAAATTTATATGAAAGGCAATGGGACCATATTATATGTTATTTAGCAATAGGTTTCTCAAGAACCCTATTTTAACATGTACGAAAGATTGGCAGGGGCAGTTTTAGTGCTTATAACATAAGGGTTGTGGTCCCTGGCAAACTGCAGGTCTGAAAATGTGTTCGTTGGAGTGTGGAACAGATTTCGAAGCAATGTATTAAACGTGAGCGGTCGCTGAGTGGTGTCGAAGCCTTCGTTGGTCATACTGTATACATGAACGAGTATACATGGGTATAGAATGAGTATACAGGCACATGGGATGTGCCTGTATGGGCCAGTATGCCTCCTTTGCAGTTATATTCTTACCCTTGTATGTGACCTGCTTGGGTCTTAATAATGGGTTTTTCTCTCAGCTGTCTCAGAGAGGCGCTCTGTCACTACTTTGTGTCTCAAAGCAAACCTTAAAGCTAAAGCTTCCGTGTTTGGCTGCTTTCTGTGTTGAAGGAGGCTATGTCGGTGGTGGCTGTGTCGGACGAGGCTATGTCGGTGGTGGCTGTGTCGGACGAGGCTATGTCGGTGGTGGCTGTGTCGGACGAGGCTATGTCGGTGGTGGCTGTGTCGGACGAGGCTGTGTCGGAGGTGTAAGACACTTCATCAATCTTCCTCAGTGTCCCCCAATTATTTGGCAAGATGATGTATTGCATGATCATCTCAAAGAGAATTTTCTCCTCTAAACTCGCGAATTAGTTTTTAAAAGATTATGAATGAAGGTAGAGTCGCGGTGTAGTGCAGGCAGCAGCAGAGGCTAGTAGTTGTTGTATCTAGTTAGTGGTTGTATGTATTGTATTGATTTTTACTCGTAGTAATTATTGTTGTATTGTTGTAACGATAATTGTATTGCACGAAGCAGCCTTAATAATAATAAATCGAGAAATAGTTATAACAGAAATGAGGTATTTATAGCAGTACATGTTACATAGATTCATTTAAAATATTTACGTAGTTAGGAAAAATTGTAATTCCCCCAATATATGCCATCCTCCAAATGGACCAATATTTTGGGAGAAAAATTAACCTCGTCCCCTCGGATCAAAGTTACTATGGCTCACGAGGGATAAAGTCGCCGAATTGAAAATAAAGGCCAAGTGAAATTGGTTGAAACTATTAATGTCAAAAGGTCTTCATTTCACCAGCCTAATGAACTGAACATTACACGAGGTATATTCCATTTTCTCAACTCACAACATTGGTAACTCACTTCGTCCCTCTGTCAGCCAGATACTCACGCCCACGTTCATGGTAACTCACTTCGTCCCTCTGTCAGCCAGATACTCACGCCCCACGTTCATGGTAATTCACTTCGTCCCACTACTTGGGCAGGACGGTAGAGCGTCGGTCTGGCTTCATGCAGATCGGCGTTCAATCCCCGACTGTCCAAGTGGTTGGGACCCTTTCCTTTCCCCCCCCCCCCTCGTCCCGTTCTAAATCCTTATCCTTACCCCTTCCAAGTGCTATATAGTCGTAATGGCTTGGCAAGGCTCACCCCCACCTATATACAGGCTGGTTGAGTCCAGACTGAGTACGTCTCCGAAGGAATTTAATTACTGACAAGACTTTATTTACTGGGGGAAGACTGATCTAGTCTGATTTAACGAAACTAAGAGCCTGGGGTCTGCCTGATACATCTGACTCACGACTGAATAACGATATCTTTATTTATATTATTCCCCCTTTATATTTTTGCTAATAACTGGTCTCAGTTTTATTCATAGTGCTAACTGACTGCTATATAGATGTTGCTGAGTTTGACTGAGGCTTCTGGCTCTGCAAAAACACCCATAATCGATTCATAAGGGGGCTCCTAACTTTGCAAACCGGTTTGACTGGTGAGCTTGACTTACTACTAACAGCGTGTATATATATCACAGGGCGCTGTGAGTGATGACCTACTGTTCTGTTGTGGGTCGCAAACCCCCCTCCATATAATGCTTATTTCACAGCCTGCCCTCCTCCTCCTCCTTGGTGTTGATTAGTGTACATATGTAAATTAATACAAATAAAAGTGTGTTTTCCTGCTTGCTATGGATTTGTTGTGGTCAGAGTGATGTCCTGTTGAATGCACTCTGGAGGTCAGAGTAAGGTTCTGTTGAATGCACTCTGGTGATGAGTGGGAGGTCCTGATGAATGGACTGGTGGTGAGAGTGAGGTCCTGTTGACTCTGTGTCAACAGGACCTGTGAGTCCTGTGAGGACTCTGCTTGTAGGAGTGGTCTATTTAACAGACTCTTTTGGTCAGAGTCACGTCCTGTTTTCATTATTTGATATTGACTGCCTCTTTGTAATTAATTAAGAGTTCTAAAAAAAAAATCTATCTGGCTCCACATTGACCTGTTGCTCCTCGTAGGTCCCTAAAGCCTTCACACATCGTGGGCAGGCGGCTCAGTCCCCATAAAAGACCGAACAAACATGTTCCTTTTGAATTCCAGGATTATTGTGAATGTTTGTGAGACACTAAATACGAGACTCAGAACCTCGTGGGGAGAGTGTAAATTGTTCGTTAATTAGTTAAAAAAAAAGACTAAATATGATAAACCTGTTATTAATTTCAGCTCATCAGAGGTCAGGATGCTTTATAGCTTCTAGATGAAGAACGTTGTTGTTGTTATAGATTCAGCTACTTGGAACAAGTTCCAAGTAGCACGGGCTATGGTGAGCCCGTAGTTTACCTGGCACAGGAGCAGGGCAAGTAGCACGGGCTATGGTGAGCCCGTAGCTTACCTGGCACAGGAGCGGGGTAAGTAGCACGGGCTATGGTGAGCCCGTAGTGGACTTACCTGGCACAGGAGCGGTGCTGTTGATGAAGAACTTGAGCGGTTTTCTTCATACTTCTGAGAAACACTTGTTACAAGGTGGTGAGGAGACTTCCTTGTCAGAACCACACCTCGGAAGCCTGGGACCAGATTCATGAAGCAGTTAAGCAAGCACTTACGAACCTGTACATCTTGTCTCAATCTTTGGCGACTTTGTTTACAATTATTAAACAGTTAATGAGCTCCGGAGCACCAGGAGGCTGTTTATAACGATAACAACAGTTGATTGGGAAGGGTTCATGTTTGTAAACTGTTTAATAAATGTAACCCAAGCCGTCGAAGATTGAGGGAAGATGTACCCGTTCGTAAGTACTTGCGTAAGTGCTTGGTGAATCTGGCTCCTGGACTCCATCTTACGAAGTCAAGCGCTACACTGCCCATCAGACACACGTCTATTCCCTACTTTATCACACGCAAGTAACTCCCCCTATCCTTCACCTCAGTAGGGAGCCGGTCGGCCGAGCGGACAGCACGCTGTACTTGTGATCCTGTGGTCCTGGGTTCGATCCCAGGCGCCGGCGAGAAACACTGGGCAGAGTTTCTTTCACCCTATGTCCCTGTTACCTAGCAGTAAAATAGGTACCTGGGAGTTAGTCAGCTGTCACGGGCTGCTTCCTGGGGGTGGAGGCCTGGTCGAGGACCGGGCCGCGGGGACACTAAAAAGCCCCGAAATCATCACAAGATAACCTCCGCCATCTCTTCCCTTTGGTCTGTGACAAGTGAAGTGAAAATAAGATAAAATAAGAGAGAACGTAATCAAGATTTTAAAAAAAAAAAAAAAAAAAAAAGACTTTCAGGCTGTATAGACTTTCAAATTTTATAAAGTTTATAAGTTTGACATAGATCTCTTGGCCACATAGAAAGGAGGAAAGATATAGATTTTTGTGTGTGACGTGAGGAGGACTCTCAAGAGCCCGCGGAGATGTCCAGCAGCATCCTTCAAGTTAAGACTTATTTGTGGAGCGTGTTTTATGTGCGCGCGCGCGTGCTTGTGTGCCCGCCTGCTTGTGTGATTGAGTTATGGTCATTTACGTTAATCATATTTACTCTCAACCAGCTTAGTATCTGAGGCAGCAGCTTCTCCTGCAGCTCCTTCCTCTACTCCACATGCTGAGTACAGCTTAAGGATGGGTCGTCTGAAGACAGCCTCAGCTTGGACGAGCAAAGGCCCAACAACTTGGGCTGGACGGTAGAGCGACGGTCTCGCTTCATGCAGGGCGGCGTTCAATCCCCCGACCGTCCACAAGTTGTTGGGCACCATTCCTTCCCTCCCCCGTCCCATCCCAAATCCTTATCCTGACGCCTTCCCAGTGCTATATAGTCGTAATGGCTTGGCGCTTTTCCCTGATAGAGACTTGGACGAGCAAAGTTTAATGCTGGACCGTCTGGAGACAGCCTCAGCTTGGACAAAGTTTGAGGATGAGTTGAACTATCTGCTCAGTAACTTTACTGAAGCAAATATCTTTGAAAGTGTTAGAATAGGTTAATCAGAGTGATAATTGTTGGATGTAAATTGGATCTTCTCACAATTACCAATTCCATATATTATTTCTTGTTAATTCTTCACAGTCAATACTGAATGTAATTGACAGTGACATCCTTGAGGTTACCTTGAGGTGCTTCCGGGGCTTAGCGTCCCCGCGGCCCGGTCGTCGACCAGGCCTCCTGGTTGCCGGACTGATCAACCAGGTATACACAATCCTGTTTAAAGATTTCTATAATTTCTAAGTTGTTACGATTTAGTCTTCGTTAAACCCAAATCTCTCTTAATCGCCAACTTTATTTTCCATTTACACCAAATGTGAAGATAATACGACGTTCAGGAGATGAAGAGTGAAAGGAGACCTGGAGGACATCTAAGATGGAGTGGAAGGCAGGATGGAGATGCTTCACCATGATATAACGGATATAGTCTTGCTGTGATTACATTCCCGTGTGTGTGTGGGGGTGTGGGGAGCCGTCTTGGGAGATTGTAATCACAGCGCCTTGAGGCTAAGCTCTTGAAGTAGTCTGTAACTCTTAACTTGAGCCTCCCACACACACACATACACACACACACACACACACACACACACACACACACACACACACACACACACACACACACACACACACACATGCACCAGTCCATCAGTCCCTCACTATATTAATGATGCACTAATTCATCTTGTTTGTGTAATATTATTTAGGAAGAAGGGGCGGGAAATTGTGTATAAACTGCCATGTTCAGTGTTCTGTTATTGTAAGGCGGACGGTTTTGTTCAGTGTTCTGTTATTGTAAGGCGGACGGTTTTGTTCAGTGTTCTGTTATTGTATGGCGGACGGTTTTGTCCAGTGTTATGTATTTCCTCCTGGCCCTGTTGTAAGTTATGTATTTGGGACTTGTATGTGTTCGTGTGGTGTGTCTGACGCAGGTGTTCGTGTGACGAGGTGTATGATGTGTTTGACACAGGTGTTGTTCTTGTTGTGCTGTGTATAACAGATGTGTGAACTCTTGTGCTATGAAAGACACTCTCGGACCCAGGGACTACACAAACCGTTCTGCTCTTGAGTGTGTGTGTGCACTTAAGAGTGTTAGTGGGTTTGTGAGTTAGTGTGGGTGTGTGAGTTAGTGTGGGTGTGTGTGTTAGTGGGTGTTTACCCTGAGACTCTACTCGCGTACAAACACAAATGTTTAGTTCAGACTGTGGTGTTCACTAGTCACCACACGAACACTGGTGTTTAATATTTAGATCAGGCAGAACAGTGTCCTTTCCACCCTTCACAGCCCCAACTACAAGAGCCACTCACCACACCACACACTGCACACACCCCCACCACCACACCACACCCCCACACCACACACCCACACCACATACACACCCACCCACACCACACACACACACACCACACCACACGGTGGAAATAATGAAATGCATTAGGAAGTCATGTGGTGGAGGCTGACTCCATACACAGTTTCAAGTGTAGATATGATAGAGCCCAATAGGCTCAGGAATCTGTACCCTAGTTGATTGACCGTTGAGAGGCGGGACCAAAGAGCCAGAGCTCAACCCCCCGCAAGCACAACTCGGTAAGTACTCAACACTCCACATCACATCATACACACCTGTAGTATCAATGCCACAAACCTGATTACCTGCTGTATCAATGCCACACACACACACACCTGACTACCTGTTATAACTGCCTGAAACTGTGTCATATGCACATCTGGTATATATGTTTTGTGTTGCCAGAAAGTAAAGTCTTGGACTATCGTGATTCAGCGTCAGTAAATAAGACATATATATATATATATATATATATATATATATATATATATATATATATATATATATATATATATATATACATATATATATATATATATATATATATATATATATATATATATATTATATACAATTATATTAATTATAACTATATTAATTTTCATATTTACCCAACCACTTGGACTGGATCGTAGAACAACGGTGTCGCTTCTTACAGGTCGGCGTTCAATCCCCGACCCCCCCATTTGCCCACTATATTTCCTATCTCAATTTTTATTTATTGATGTATTTATATATACAAGAGTTCTTACATTCTTGTCCAGCCACTATTGTACGCTTAGCGTTTCGGGCAGGTCCTTATGTGCTCACGCCTTCCAAGTGACGTGTAAATGAACAAATCTACAAGGGCCGTGATGAGGATTCGAACCTGCGTCCGAGAGCATCCCAGACGCTGCCTTAATCTTTAAGGCAGCCTTAAATTCTGCCTTAAATTTAATGCATCACGCAATTGTGATTTCTGTGTGTAAAGTGACATGTAGTTATATACATAGGCTTATTGCGTTATCCTGATATATATGGATAAATTTATATGACAAATATATATGGCAGGGTATATATCCTCAATATATATATGAGGATAAATAAATATGACAAAGGTATAAATGACCTTACCTTTGTCATATTTGATCTATCAAGAAAATAGTGTTGCATAACTCAGATTAAGCAACACTGCAAAAGGAAAAAGTTTTGTGCTCAACACTGCTTCCTTGGGTATGGCTACACACATGCGTCTTGTGCTTGATGAGATTGTTGTTGTTATAGAGTCAGCTACTCGCAACAAGTTCCAAGCAGCACGGGCTATGGTGAGCCCGTAGCTTACCAGGCACAGGAGCAGGGCAAGTAGCGCGGGCTATGGTGAGCCTGTAGTGGACTTACCTGGCACAGGAGCGGGGCAAGTAGCACGGGGCTATGATGAGCCCGTAGTGGACTTACCTGGCACAGGAGCGGGGCAAGTAGCACGGGGCTATGGTGAGCCCGTAGTGGACTTACCTGGCACAGGAGCGGGGCAAGTAGCACGGGCTATGATGAGCCCGTAGTGAACTTACCTGGCACAGGAGCGGGGCAAGTAGCACGGGGCTATGGTGAGCCCGTAGTGGACTTACCTGGCACAGGAGCGGGGCAAGTAGCACGGGCTATGATGAGCCCGTAGTGAACTTACCTGGCACAGGAGCGGGGCAAGTAGCACGGGCTATGATGAGCCCGTAGTGAACTTACCTGGCACAGGAGCGGGGCAAGTAGCACGGGGCTATGGTGAGCCCGTAGTGGACTTACCTGGCACAGGAGCGGGGCAAGTAGCACGGGCTATGATGAGCCCGTAGTGAACTTACCTGGCACAGGAGCGGGGCAAGTAGCACGGGCTATGATGAGCCCGTAGTGAACTTACCTATCACAGGAGTGGTGCTGACGCTATTTTTTTTTATGAGAGGTGTGAGGTGGGGGGGGGGGGTGTAAGGGGGAAAGGGTAGGGGGTGTATCGGCCATACACCTTGAAGGCGCCCACACAGCGGAAGTCTCCACTGCCACACAAGAAGAAAGCCGCAGTTCTCTCGCCTCTTCCAGTCAACTGGAAAAGTATTCTTCGTGATGATAACAAGTTGCAGCCTCCCTGAGGTGTCCCAGAGAGAGAGAGAGAGAGAGAGAGAGAGAGAGAGAGAGAGAGAGAGAGAGAGAGCGAGAGCGAGAGCGAGAGCGAGAGAGAGAGAGAGAGAGAGAGAGAGAGAGAGAGAGAGAGAGAGAGAGAGCGCGCAAAGGTCCCAACACGTAGCGGTCTTGGTAAGAGGGGGAGGGGGAGGTGGGTATTTCACACCAAAGAAGTTGGTGAACGCGGAGTGGGTCAGAGACGTGACCTTTCCAACATATTACATCTTCGGGAAGGACCTGACCTCCACCATACCACCGTGGCTTGACGGACAACCAGAGTTGTAAAATAAAATAATTGGCTTTTTTTCCCCCAAAAAGATGATTCTACAGGGACAACAGCTGGTTTAGATATTTCCATCTACAAAATATATCCTCGACATATATATGGTCACGTTATTAAGGGGGAGCTTCTCGTAACCACACTATGACAATTCGTCGAGGTTTTGAGATTCGCGCGCTGGTGACCCCTGGCGTGGATATCGGCACCGGGTCGGTCCTTCATATAGGCGGATGGAGTGGCGGTATTGGGAATCCCAGAGAGGAATACAACGCCTAGGCGCTCGCCTCTCAGTGGCAATGGCTTCCCCTCACTCCTAGGAGACGATTGAGCTTTACACAGGATTGCACAAGACCTCTTATTAATATGTAGCGAGCAGTGTGGCGGAGTAGCCTGCGCTATACTGATAGCCTCACGATAGTTCTGTTTTGCGGTAGTCGCATAGGTAGTCTACTATTGTATTTTTTTAATATAGCAACTCCCTCCACATGTCTCATTGGACCGCCTCATGTCTCATTGGACCGTCTCATGTCTCATTGGACCGCCTCATGTCTCATTGGACCGTCTCATGTCTCATTGGACCGTCTCATGTCTCATTGGACCGTCTCATGTCTCATTGGACCGTCTCATGTCTCATTGGACCGTCTCATGTCTCATTGGACCGTCTCATGTCTCATTGGACCGTCTCATGTCTCATTGGACCGTCTCATGTCTCATTGGACCGTCTCATGGCTCATTGGACCGCCTCATGTCTCATTGGACCGTCTCATGTCTCATTGGACCGTCTCATGTCTCATTGGACCGTCTCATGTCTCATTGGACCGTCTCATGTCTCATTGGACCGTCTCATGGCTCATGTTGCGCCCATTAAGTTACCTCAGCCAAATAAAGAAAAATCTGAAAAATGTTGAAAATGTTGAAAATGCGTGTTGCATTACTTGCGATAGGCGAGTGGTTGAGCACAAGGCTTTATACGGCCTCTCACGCCACATTGTGAGCGCCCACGCAGGTAGAGCTGACTATTGTGGCTTGCTCGCTGCACCAGGTTTTGAGTTTACTGAAAGGAGCTTACTTGTGTGTGTGTGTGTGTGGCCACAGCCACAGCCACACTTTCAACTACACTCTCAGCCCATACACACAACCGACCCCCAGGTTGTGGACCCCATACACACCCTGGGGGGCGGTTGTGGACCCCCATACACACCCTGGGGGGCGGTTGTGGACCCCATAGACCGGCTTGAAAATACATTCATCTTTGCATGTTTTAAGAACTTGCATCTATATTAAAGTGCCCCTAAGAATTCCAAGCGAGACAATATCAACACACACACACACACACACACACACACACACACACACACACACACACACACACACACACACACACACACACACACACACACACACACACACACTCGAGCTAAAGTTATGTGCATTTTGATGAAGGCTTTGGACGCTGAGGGCGAGGCTACGCAGGAATACTGACGCTGGGGGCGCTGCTTCCTCTACGGCCGCCCCAGCTGCGTCTGGGAGTGCGTTGCACTGTCTTAAACTACATTATGGGATCTTCAGCATTCTTTGGAGCGTGTCGACGAGTATACCAATGTATTTGTCATCTTAGACACGAGATACTTCATTACGCCTGTGTGTGTGTGGTGGGTCTGGGTGCGTAAAGGGTTTGCGTGCGTGGAGGGCGTGCGTGCGTGCGTGTATGCGTGTGTGCGTGAGTGCCCTCCAGGCCGACGCCTGCTGATAAGTGGGTGGTGTTTGGCGTGACCTTGAAGAGGGAGCCCGGCCTGCGTCGGGGGTTTCTGTTTAAATGTTGTTCGTCAAAAGTGTGTTGGGGTTAGAATCCAGCTCCTGGGCCCCCATCATTTATGCCGTAGAACATCTGAAGCAGTTGCTTATGACACCGATTTTTTTATTATTATTAAACTTACTCTTAAGTATAATTGGAGAATGGATCTGATCTCTTCTTCTAAAGCTGGCTGCCTGTGAGTTAAAAAAAAATATACTCATTACTTTTTTTCTCACAGACAGATTAATCCCCCAAGCCAGGGAAAATCCCCCAACCCAAACTGAAAATTACTGACCAATTTCCCTTCTCGAAGTATCCGGTGAAATATTCGAAAAAGTAATTAATCAGAGACTCATGAAATATATGGAGGAGGAAGAAAAGCATAACACCAGATAACATGGGTTTAGAAACCGCAGAGAGGCGCATATAGCTATAGCCCAGGGGGGCCAGATTCACGAAGCAGTTACGCAAGCACTTACGAACCTGTCCATCTTTTTTTCAATCTTTGGCGACTTTGTTTACAATTATTAAACAGTTAATGAGCTCCGAAGCACCAGGAGGCTGTTTATAACAATAACAACAGTTGAGTGGGAAGTTTTCATGCTTGTAAACTGTTTAATAAGTGTAACCAAAGCCGTTAAAGATTGAGGAAAGATGTACACGTTCGTAAGTACTTGCGTAACTGTTTCGTGAATCTTGGCCCCTAATTTACGAGTACATAGCTAATGCAATGTCGAGAAAAAAAGGCTCAAAGATGTTTCGAATGCTTGTGACAGAGTCTGACACACAAGCCTAAAATACCAGATTTCAGAGCTATAGAGCTTCCACAGAGATTTGCAGCCACACTATGCATTTTTATAGACAACAGGACAGCTAGGCTCAGTATCGGCAGCTACCTGGGTGACGTAATCGAACTGAAAAGTGGAGTACCGCACGGAAGCTGCCTTTCACCCACGCTTTTCAACATACAATACAGCTCACCTGCCCCCCAACCAAGTTTCCAAGTTTCGTC
>NC_091168.1:24427798-24610298 GCF_040958095.1 Procambarus clarkii | reverse complement strand
TCTTTCCTACCTCAAGTTACGTCCAATTATACAAGTATAAGATGCTACATTCAAGATACGTCACCGGTAGCACAAAATGTTTTGACCAAGAGGCAAAACGTACCGAAGAAACCCCCTACTCCACACTCACCCCCTACGTCGGCTTGTCGTCCACCAGCAAACTACTCATTCCAGCCTGCCTGCTCCTAATTGGTGACTCGCCGACCGCGCACCTGCACACTGCACCTCCGCGCCATCTACCTGAGTCGACGTCGGATCCCTGACCACCTATCAACTTCAGAATATTCTTTGTGCTCTTAGAGTTGACATCTCTCTCTGGCATACTAGCTCATTGGCTCCTATACGAAGGGAGGTTTCAGCCATAGCCGATATTCTCAGCACCATTTTAACATTTCACTTTTGTACTATTGTGACTCACATTGTCTTTTTTTTAATTGAACTTTTAATTCCCACGAGATTTGTCTTTATTTTCATTTATGTTTAAAGTAAATATATTAAAGTTTCATTGTTCATACTTTGTGTTTTACGTGTTCCTCCCTCTCACTTACCACAGACAACAGGCAAGCAGTCTATCTTTTTGTTTTAAGTGTGACCAGGCTTTGACACCTGCCATTGGAGGACTGCCGAACATCAACACTCCAACACTTTCCCGTCACAATATATATATATATATATATATATATATATATATATATATATATATATATATATATATATATATATATATATATATATATATAATAATAGTCGTGGATCGCTGCTTGGAAGAAAGCAGCGATCCACGACTATTATTATTATTACCCGGTAATTTGCTCCATAAATCAACTGTTTCCTGCCCTGTATTTACCCAGGTCTTTCCTGAATCTAAACTTCGCCAGCTAATATCCACTGTTGCACGTTCTCGTTTGCGTTAAAATATGTAAAACCTAACTTATCTCTCCCCCTTTTGTAATATCCTTCCCATCCACTTATATACTTCAATCATGTCACCTCCCCTAATCTTCTTTTTTTTGTTTTGGAGTATGTAAATTGACCCTGTTATATATATATTTTCATAAGGGAGGTTTCTAATTCCTGGGATTAATTTTGTCATTGCTTTCGAGGAAGGGGGGAAAGAGAAGGTAGATAAATGAAGGGAAGAGAGGAAGAACAATTGTTAGGCTTGCTTCTCGTGCTCACTTGCAAGATTTGATGTTTGGTTTTGAGGCTTGAGGAGCCCTCCAGGGTGGCCCCTGACCATAGTAGGGGCCCCAGGAGCCCTCCAGGGTGGCCCCTGACCATAGTAGGGGCCCCAGGAGCCCTCCAGGATGGACCCTGACCATAGTAGGGGCCCCAGGAGCCCCTCCAGGGTGGCTCCTGAACATGGTAAGGGGCCCCAGGAGCCCTCCAAGATGGCCCCTGACCATAGTAGGGGCCCCAAGAACCCTCCAGGGTGGCCCCCTGACCATCTAATGTGGC
Organism: Procambarus clarkii; assembly: GCF_040958095.1. Classification (NCBI taxonomy): domain Eukaryota; kingdom Metazoa; phylum Arthropoda; class Malacostraca; order Decapoda; family Cambaridae; genus Procambarus; species Procambarus clarkii. Next base: position 24,608,840 of record NC_091168.1, on the reverse strand, counting down.
CTAGACACGTCCTGATCATGATAGCGTGGCCAGGCGCCACTCAGATCCATGGCGTCACTACTGTAGATGTCTGATGGATCGCATATCCGATGGTTCACATATCCGATGGATCGCATATCCCATGATTCACATAGTTACAAATAGTACTATTTAAACAAGAGGAAAGGGTTGCTAAATTATCATATTTTTTGGGTTGATTAACATATAGACAAGAGTTTTATGCGAATGTAAAAAATGGAGAAAATGTTCATGTATTTCATGTGCGATATTTGGAGTAGGTCCGTAATACGATTTAAGCCTTCAGTTTCGAAATAAAATGATAAGAGAGCGCGTTTTCTGAAAGCTGCAAAAGATTTGAATTTCCAGTTTTTAATGAGTTTGGAGGTTTTTCTAAAAATCACGCGGCTCCAAAATGTTTTTTTTTGGGGGGGGGCTGCTTTATATTTTGCTTTGAAAATCCTTTTCCTTGTTTATGTCCATTTTTAAATTTTGCCCCGAGGGGCGAGTTTATTGGGCAGCGCCACTCATCTTGTAAGTGAACATACCGCCATAGCAGAATGTACAATACTCCCCAATAGGAAGAAAACCCGCTGGGTTGTTCATCCTGTATATATTTTTTTTTGTTTCCCCCGAGAGTCACAACATAACCAGCGCCTCGGTGACACAAGCACAGTGGGAAAAATTAGCTCATAAATTATGGAAGTGTTAATTAGTAAGTGTTGGGGCCGCTAGGCTACTCGCTGGAAAAACATCGCTAAATACGATTTTGTCATCAGGGACAAAGGTCACTCTGGATGTTTAGGAAGGGGAAGGTGGGGGAGGTATGTGGGGGGGTGGGAGATTTTTAGGGAGGAGGGGAAAGGGGGGGGGAGGGGATGTTTAGGGAGTGGGGAGAGGGGGGGATAAGGTTCCCCCCTCTCTTCAAAGGAGGTTGATTGCTACTCTGTAGTTTATCATATAGTTTACCTGTAATTGGTTGCATATCATCCTATAGTTTATCTGTAATTGCTAACATATTATCTTAGAGTTTACCTGTAATTGGTAACATACTATCTTAGAGTTTACCTGTAATTGGTAACATACTATCTAAGAGTTTACCTGTAATTGGTAACATACTATCTTAGAGTTTACCTGTAATTGGTAACATACTATCTTAGAGTTTACCTGTAATTGGTAACATACTATCTAAGAGTTTACCTGTAATTGGTTTGATCACTTAAAGTTTCTGTGAAGCATCAGCCGTAAACAAAAGTGAGGCTGATGCCGTATATTATGATGTCATGTGATGTCAAAGTCACTCTATAACTACCATGTTGTGTGTGTTTCTGTATAATTGTGTTTCTGTATAATTGTGTTTCTGTATAATTAGTATGTTCCTTGTGTTTCTGTATAATTAGTATGGTCCTTGTGTTTCTGTATAATTAGTATGTTCCTTGTGTTTCTGTATAATTAGTATGTTCCTTGTGTTTCTGTATAATTAGACTCTGATACATTTTTTTCTTTTTTTTTGCAGGAGACGTTAATTCTTGGTCTTGAGAAGTCATCATCCGGATGTGGTAACGCCTTTGAAGGCCAAGCATTTCAGGTTGGTAAACGTGTTTTGTTATACCAGTCCCTTTTTTCTTGAGTTGGCAGAGGTGGAGGTCCCCAAGACACTCCCCAGACCTAACCAATAAATGCCTTGAAAAGGCGGATATTTGGCTTACGGGCTATTCATGCCCGTGCCACCTCTTGGGTGGCTTAATCTTCATCTTCTGGATATTTGTGAATGCCGAACCTTTTCATAGATCGTTGTATTTGGTCCGTTGATTACTTAACGTTGTATTAGCCCAGCGGTCGTGTTGATAACACATGGGTGCTTGGATTGATTGATTGATTGATGAAGATTAAGCCACCCAAAAGGTGGCACGGGCATGAATAGCCCGTAAGTGGTGGCCCTTTGGAGTCATTACCAGTATCAAGAGCTGATACTGGAGATCTGTGGAGGTGCGACTGCACCCCACGGAGAGGTCGTGACCTCTGATGTGCTTGGTAGTTGTGTTTCCTCGTATGTGTTCGTGTCTTCAGGCATGTAAGATCAAGCTTCTTAGATCTTCACATCCTCCTTAAATCTTTAACCCCTTTCTGTTACAAGAAACGTCTCACTACAAGCCTCTGATCTTTTCCTGTTTTACCTCTTTTTCTTTGTATGGGTTTCCATACAGGCGCTGCATATTCCTTCGCTAGTCTCACGTAGTGTATGAAACCGTGAAGACTTCTTTGTCCAGATTCCTGATTACTTGATTTTCATACACTGCTAATGTTATTTTGTTGAATTGAGCTTCTGGCGCTGTCATTATGTCTACCCCCACATCTTCTGGTGTGATTTGGGAGGTGTATTATTCACAGCATCTTTACTGACAAAATTAGTATACTATTTTGCCTAATCTGAGTAATTCAACCAGGTCTTATTGCAGTGAGGATGCTGCTTATATTCACTCCCACACACAGGATCATACTTGAGATAATAGCTATAAAGTGTAGATTTAAACAGACATATATTTCATGAGGCTACAATATTTGATATTTGTAGATGCAACTAATTAGTGCTTACTCTCGTACAAGACAGGCATGAATTCATAAGAGACGGAGCTGAAAGTAGTAATATAGACAAGGATAAATTGTTAGGATGTCTTCCAATATACCAGATTCGATGACATAATTACATAGTTGAATTGTGGACTAGACCAGGAGTTCTGTCATCTTGTACACACATCTCCTGTAACACTCCCGGAGCCAGATTCACTAAAGCAGTTACGCAAGCACTTACGAACGTGTACATCTTTTCTCAATCTTTAGCGGCTTTGTTTCCAATCATTAAACAGTTAATGAGCTCCGAAAACACCAGGAGGCTGTTTATAACAATAACGACAGTTGATTGGGAAGTTTTCATGCTTGTAAACTGTTTAATAAATGTAACCAAAGGCGTCAAAGATTGAGGAAAGTTGTACACGTTCGTAAGTGCTTTCGTGAATCTGGCCCCCGGAGCTTTGGTCAGTGTGCTTACCTCCTAATGGTCTCCCTTCAAGTGTACTCTGTCATGGCGAGTATGTTGTTGTTGTTGTAGATTCAGCTACTCGGATCAACACACACAGAGATCACACTAACGTGATGCATCAAATGAACAAATCCACAAGGGCCGAATCCTCGTCATCGAATCCTCGTTACGGCCCTTGTGGATTTGTTTACTCGGATCAAGTTCCAAGTAGCACAGGCTATGGTGAGCCCGTAGTGGACGGACTTACCTGGCACAGGAGCGGAGCTGTGTGTGACGTGTGTCAATAGCGAGTATTATGTGGCAGTTATTGTATGGAGAGTATTATGTGGCGAGTTTTATATGGCCAATGTTATAATGGCGGGATTACAGGGGTATTGGGTTAGATTACTGGATTCAGGTTACGGATTTACTGATTACTGGGTTGGGATTACTGAGTACTTGGGTGGGATTACTGAGTACTTGGGTGGGATTACTGGGTATTAGAGCGGCGGGATTACTGGGTACAGGAATACTGTATACCGTTGCGATTCGAACAAAGGTCGTGAGCAAAGCACTGTTCCATAAATGTTTAAGCGTCATCAGTTGGATGGATTAACGGGCATTTGGCCTTTGTTGATGAGGACGGGCGTTGGCTGCAGCTCCTAGAGAGGTGCGATTCGGACACGGGAAGTGAGTGAAATTCATCCGAACATTCAAGAAATGTTCGGACGTAATCAGTTGTGAGTCGCTCAGCTCGTCCTCATCAATAAAGGCCACACATAACAATTGCATAGAAATTGTGGAAGTAATCATTCACAACCCTGTATACCACATATGTCAGACCAATCCTGAAATACGCAGCTTCAGCTTGGAGTCCATACCTAGTTAAATAAGACGAAATTAGAAAAGTTTCAAAGGTATGCCACCAATTTAGTCCTAGACTTCGAAAGCCAACGGAAATTAAATCTCACGTCCATGGAAGACAGAAGAGTTAGGAGAGACATGATCACCACCTACAAAATTCCAAGAGGAATTGACAGGGTGGACAAAGACAAACAATTTAGCATGGGCGGAACACTAACAAGTGGTCACAGGTGAAAAACAAGTACTCAAATGAACCACAGAGACATTCAAAATATTTTTTTTGTGTGTGTCAGGGTAGTTAACAAATGGAATGCATTAGGGAGTGATTTAGTGGAGGCTGATTCCATACACAGTTTCAAATGTATATATATGATAAAGCCCAATAACCTCCAGAATCTGTACATCAGTTGATTGACAATTGAGAGGCGGAACCAAAGAACCGAAGCTCAACCCCTGCAAGCTGAACTAGGTGACTACACCACCCACAGCAATAAACACCCCCCCCCCCCCACAATCCACCCATAGCAACAGGACAATAAATTCCAATTAGCTGTTAAACTGCTGTATTTCAAATTTGTTTTTCCACTCACCACCACCAGCGTAGAAGGTGACACACACATGGTCGTAACTCAGCAAGCTAGAGGAACATGAATGTTATTCAGTGAACGAGAGTAAGAGGTGAATACTTCCTGGTAGTAGCCTGGCAGTAGCCTAGCTGCTGCTAGGAGCTAGGCTACCCAGACGGGAGCCGCCGCACACCATGCTAAAGTCAAAGACTATATTATGCCTGACTAATATAGGATTCTCTTGGTGAGTTCTGATATATTAAGATATATATTTTGTAGATACAATCATCTGTCCTCAATACCCCCGGAATATACGCCTTTATCGGTCCTATTTAATTGATGCGAGTCAGTGCTATAGGGTCGAATACCTTCCCCCCGCCCCCCCTATGAAACATATATGGCCTATACGGCATCTGCGAAACGATATATGTCTTTATTTTGTGGTTGGTGCCTTAATTAATAGCTCCCATTCACGTGACGCCATTGAGAAGCTGTCTTTTACTGTGGGACGAGCTGGTTGCTAAGCCAATCAGATCGGGGCAGTAACCTTTGGCAGAGTATTCATTGGTCGAGCTTGACGGGAGTCTGGAGAGCACTCGACGACCCTTGCTGTTGCTCCACCCTCATGTTTGGTTACAAATGTCCCTGCCCAGAGTATATACATAGCAAGGATATATATATACACACCGAGAGGTATACATATATATATATATATATATATATATATATATACCGTGAGACATATTCACCAAGAGGTATATTCCGCTTATTTGTGGATATTCAGAAAACCTTATGGAGGCAGCGAGCCATTATATAGCTGCCAGGGGCCAGATTCACGAAGCAGTTACGCAAGCACTTACGAACGTGTACATCTTTTCTCAATCTTTGACGGCTTTGGTTACATTTATTAAACAGTTAACAAGCATGAAAACTTGCCAATCAACTGTTGTTATTGTTATAAACAGCCTCCTGATGCTTCGGAACTCATTAACTGTTTAATAATTGTAAACAAAGCCGCCAAAGATTGAGAAAAGATGTACAGGTTCGTAAATACTTTCGTGAATCTGGCCCCAGATGATTAGCTTCCTAACTCATCTTCCTCCCCCCCCCCTCATATTGACTCACTCTCGCCTCATACTAGTCAAACTCACCTTCCCCCCATTCCTCCCTCACGATATTCAGGAGTATCTGTTAAGTAATGAGTGATTTAAGTATTAAGAATAAAGTCCATTATTCACGTGAAATAATCGTGTTGGTTATCTATATTAAGCGAAATATATATTCAGCTAGTGAAGATATTAATATTTTGATAATTAATAAGATTTAGTAGTAAGTCGCGATTTAAAAATAATCCCGTAAGTGATTTTTCAGATATGAAGCAGTTGGGAACTTTATTATAAAAATAGGGATTTTTTTTTTTACTAATAAGTCTTGGTTTTAATGCTTCTATAGTGATCAATATAGTGAAGAGAATGGAATGTAGTGAAAAACAGAGTTGTGAAGGTAGAAATATTGACCATTTCGTTAAAATGAAGCAAAGCTGAGCCTAATTATGAATGATTTATTCACTTATTTTTTTTTGTTTAAATTCGGTATTTTTGTATTTAAAATTATTTCCTTTAGTCAAATATTCGTTTAGTTTTAGGATTTATTTCATTACTGTGTATCCATATTTCTCTATTCCCGCAGTTTCCCCTATTTCTACTCAACAAATGGATCTATTTCCCTATTTATACTCAACAAATGCATCTATTTCCGTATTTCTACTCAACAAATGCATCTATTTCCCTATTTCTACTCAACAAATGCATCTATTTCCCTATTTCTACTTAACAAATGCATCTATTTCCCTATTTCTACTCAACAAATGCATCTATTTCCCTATTTCTACTCAACAAATGCATCTATTTCCGTATTTCTACTCAACAAATGCATCTATTTCCGTATTTCTACTCAACAAATGCATCTATTTCCCTATTTCTACTCAACAAATGCATCTATTTCCCTATTTCTACTCAACAAATGCATCTATTTCCGTATTTCTACTCAACAAATGCATCTATTTCCCTATTTCTACTCAACAAATGCATCTATTTCCCTATTTCTACTCAACAAATGGATCCAATTGTTTCGTTCTTGCTCTTCTGGTTATTCACCTCTACTCGTACATTGATCCCAATTAGTTTAACATATTTATTAGACTTATGTGACGAACGGTCCCCCGCCAAAAAAAAATAATTCAAGATTATTATTATTTTGATACATATTTATCAAATCAAAAGTACTTGCAAACATATAACTACAAACCTATAGTCACCTATATATAATCAAACCTATATAAAAAAAAAACTATAATCACAATATTATATCTTCATAAGAAATTCCCTGTTCAAACAGACGGCTGAAATAATCACAGAGAAAATGTACTATACAAGTTTAATATTCTATATTAATGTACTAAACGGAGTAATTGAATTAGGTTATATTAGATTGATGGTGATGCTTATATTCACTGCCACATAGGATGTAGAGTATGAGATTATCTCTTAAATTGTAGATTGAACCGCACACATATATTTCATGAGGCTACAATCTACTGCTTCAGATATTATACATGTTTCAATTTACGAAATCTCTCCATGTAACTTTCTGTTCCCTATTATACGCAAGGCAAGGTGTTGATTCACGAGAGATGCAGAGTGAGCAAAAATCCCGTTCTTCATTCTTTAAAATGGGCAAGCATATTGGAATGAATGGTTGATACCTGGTTGATGGGGTTCTGGGAGTTCTTCTACTCCCCAAGCCCGGCCCGAGGCCAGGCTTGGCTTGTGAGAGTTTGGTCCACTAGGCTGTTGCTTGGAGCGGCCCGCAGGCCCACATACCCACCACAGCCCGGCTGATCCGGAACTTCTCTTAGAAAACAGTCCACTTTTCTCTTGAAGATGTCCACGGTTGGTGAGGATGTCCCCCAGTATACCAGGCTCAATGATGTGGCTTGGGTGTAGTGGGTGGGTGTGGTCACAGTGCATGACAGAGGGGAACATAAAAGTATTAGGAAACTAATACTTGATAATTGCACTACTTAATATAACGAAAATACAAATTGTGGCGACATGATCAATACACCTGGTGATGATGGAGTAATTCTTGTGAGTACTACAAGGACAATCATACCCACACAATGCTCTCTTCTTCCCCCCCCCTCCCCCCCCTCTCCCTTGTGCTAAATACAGCCTAAAGTTCCCCATTAGGTAAGATACATATTTCCATTCCTAGGGGGAATACATCCTCAAGGTTCTCAATTAGTGTCGGCACTAAATCTGTATATTTATATGCCCATTAAAATGTTATTACTGTATACCGTGATTGCTTAATAATAACTACGCATAAATCGGACATAAATCATTCCAGACGCAAATATTAGTGACCTCCCTCAGCTGTTTATGCAAGTTCGCCTTCAAATTGTATTCATCTTTCATTTTTTTATGTTAGTGTGGTCAATATGTTTCACCGGTTACTGTAGTTCGTTTGTGTATTTAAAAGAGAGGCGTTGGAAGTAGAATTCCTAGACTACAAGCCAGAGTGCAGGGGGGCGGGGAGGGGGGGACAGAGTATAAAACTCTGGTTAGGCTTCAGTGAAGGCCTCAGGAACCCCTAGAGGATTCAGTAGACTCCCAGATTGCATTCATTGGACCGGGTCGTGGTGTAGGGGTCTTAGGCGTGTGCTTGGGAGTTACCCAGAGCATGGGTTCGAATCCTCTTCACTGCTCCTACTCATTTTCTCATGTCTCACCGGTAATTGTAAGCTATGTATATTTTTGACATGATGACATGGTATCATACAACCCTATGCATGATATCATTGTGCCATACAGACCCTATGCATGATGACATTGTGCCATACAACCCTATGCATGATATCATTGTGCCATACAACCCTATGCATGATGACATTGTGCCATATAGCCCCTATGCATGATGACAGGCCAATTTAAACGGACCTGATCATTTAACCTTTATCAATGATCTGATATTATTCTGCCACTTTATGTTTTGGGTCAGACAGACTTTAGTCCGTGTTCCGGAATTGGCAGTTAATTAAGGGTTGATGGGAAACAGGTTGGTAACACTCGCGCAGGGTCAAAGCACTTGCAGCTATAATGATAAAGGAATCTTATCCTCAATGGCTATCTCCATTGATCAAACTATTATGTATTAGCGATAAGACCTACCATTAATGTATAGTGACTTACTGTAAATATATAGCTCTTGAAATAGCACTTTCTCTGTAACTAGCTGACATTGTAACTATAAGGTGTGAAGGATAGATGAAATTGTTTATGTAATAATATAAGATGAGGTCTGATAAAGATCTTTTATGCCCTCTGTAATGTTTTTTGCGCTACCGCTCACAAAATGGGTATGGGGTGCACAATGAACTAGCCGCCTCCAGCGGCAACAATAAAAAAATTAATCAAAACTTTACACCTTAGCTATGTACAGTATTTCTTTTTTTCCACCGACTTACTAGCAAGATATCTCACGTTGTATATCAAGTAAGATATCTCACATTGCATCTCAAGCAAAGATATCCCTTGCCAGTTGATTTTAAAGGCTGTAATATCTTTCTTTAAATCTCCCAAGCAAGTTATAAATTGGCAAATAACTCTCAAGTTATCTATTGCGCATTATACGGAAGCCAGCACTGAACTTCATCATGTAAATGTAGCCTAACAAAGGGCAAGATACAACGGAAGAACAATGTTAGACTTGTTGTTAGTGATACTGGAAGTATTATCCTAGGTTTTGCTGGCATTTATTCTGTACATATAAAAATTAATTTTCTTTTTTTGCTTAAGTTCATTACCGAGCATGACTCTTAGACCTTTCTCGTATTCACACTTCGCAGTTTCAACATTGTCCAAGGTGTGATATGTGGTAACTATTGGTATTACATCTGCTCATATCTCGACATTGTTTAACATGACTTTGTCGGGATATAGTGTGTTCTGAATTGATTTCAGTTTTTTTTAACATTGCAAATTTGCAAATGTTACTGTTTTTTGCATCATTTGCCAATGTATATATATATATATTTATATATTTATTGTTATTTATATTTATATTTATATATTTTTATTATATATATATATATATATATATTTTTTTTTTTATTTATATTTATATTTATATTTATATATATATATTTATATATATATATATATATATATATATATATATATATATATATATATAAATATATATGAATGAATTTGGGTGGATATAAATATTAGCTGCCTCGTTTGGACCAATAAGCCATTTCCCTTTTGCAATTTCCCTTATTCTTAAGACGTAAATTGCCTCTTAGGGCATTTTATAAATAAATGACCTGACTAAATAACACACCGGCAGGGGTCGACTCTCTTATCAAATGCCGTCGAGGGGAAAGAACCACCCGTTCGGAGACGCCCTGGCGGAACCTTTACTTCCAGATAACGTCTTAAGAATATTATCTTCCTCAGAAAAGCCATAAAATGATTTATATCCGGCAATATTATTGCAACACTTGGGAAGTAGAGGATATATATCTCAAAGAGGATCAGGAATTCGGCGCATGCAGGCTAGAGGATCTGCTGAAGGAGGGGGTGAAGGGGCTGATGGGGGGGGGGGGGAGGGGGGGAAGGTGGATCACATCTCCGCCTGGATGACTTGCAAATGCCAGTTAGAGGGTCTCTGAGCCTGGCCCCAAGGATGTGGCAGAGTGGCCTTTTGATACACAAGACCTTCGTATTTAATTAAACCTTAGCCAGTTCAATGGAGTCGGTGTATACCATATTTTTGTTTTTAATATATATATATATTTTAATTGCGTTTCAAGTTATATTTCAGGATATAGGTTGTGATGAGTTACATATTTACTTTGATTTTGATTGGTATTGCTGCATGTTTTTTATATACGTGAGAAGTGCTTGGCAATGCGTCCAACTACTTTTTGTTTTTATGGCGATTGAAGTGCTTTGTGTGGAGAGTTTTCAGGAAGTTCTAGGCGCTTTAGTGAAGGAGTGTGTTGTTTTGTTTTCCAGCCGGGCCTTGGAACCTGCGTCCTTCGTCCTATATTTTGATTCGCTTTCATTACTGTTGCGTGTCCGCCCTCTTGAGGCAGACTTCAAAAAGGTCGCTCTTGAAAAATCTTCATCATCTGTACTCTCCCCCCTTATTGAGCATCCCTGGATTGAGCATCGGGCTTTTTAGTCCCGCCTCTCAACCATTAATCAACTGGTGTACAGGCTTTTGAGCCGATTGGGCTCGATCATATCTATCTTTGAAACTGTGTATGGAGTCTGCCTCCATCAGATTACTTCATGTACTCACCTAATTGTGCTTGCGGGGGTTGAGCTCTGGCTCTTCGGTCCCGCCTCTCAACCGTCAATCAACAGGTGTACAGGTTCCTGAGCCTATTGGGCTCTATCATATCTACACTTGAAACTGTGTATGGAGTCAGCCTCCACCACATCACTTCCTAATGCATTCCATTTGTCAACCACTCTGACACTAAAAAAAGTTCTTTCTAATATCTCTGCGGCTCATTTGGGCACTCATTTTCCACCTGTGTCCCCTTGTGCGTGTTCCCCTTCTAACTCCCGTGTCTAACTCCCAGTTACCTATTTACTGTTGGGTGAACAGGGGCGTCAGGAGTGAAAGAAACTCTGCCCATTTGTTTCCGCTGAGATATTTATATCCAATGTGTCCTCTCGAATAATACATCGCATATTGACGTCAAAGTTCCCCCCAGCGGACAAAATAAAGTGTCCTATAAATCATGACGGGTCACAAACAACCACGTTTTGGGCCGTTCGGTTAAGTTAAGTTACGTTCGGGTGTTTTAGTTCACCGGATGCTCCCGGACGCAGGTTCGAATCCTCGTCACGGCCCCTTGTGGATTTGTTCATTTGATGCATCACGTTAGCGTGATCTCTGAGTGTAATTTTAGTATACCATTTTCTATCCCTTGTGGCAACTCAAGAGGTCGAACATCTTTGTTTTCCCCCTATTGTTTTCTCTTCAGGGATGTGATGAATTCCTTGAGTACTTCCTGTAAACTCAAGCCTGCTAACTCCGGGACTAGTCTGTTGGCCGGACCTCTGGAAGGGATGTGATGAATTCCTTGAGTACTTCCTGTTAACTCAAGAATGCCAACTCCGGGACTAGTCTGTTGGCCCTGTTAACTCAAGCCTGCCAACTCTGGGACTAGTCTGTTGGCCAGACCTCTGGAACGTATCCTATTTTATTTATGTGTTTTCGGCTGCTTGTACCTGAAAACCACTTCCTGATACTAGTCGAATTGGGCCCAGGCGAGCGTCTTGGAAAACATCTCCCCCAATACCAGATTGGCGTACCCAGGCCGGCAGTCAACCCTCAAGGCTTCAAGGAAACATTTTGTGAGTAGAACAGCTGCATTCACTTCCGCGCCCCGGCCCTCTCCTCTATGACCCCTGCTCTATAAAGTCTCTGGGGCTCATTGATGGTATTGCTGGGGGAGGCTGTAAAGTCTGTGGGGCTCATTGATGATATTTCTGGGGGAGGCTGTAAAGTCTGTGGGGCTCATTGATGATATTGCTGGGGGAGGCTGGAAAGTCTGTGGGGCTCATTGATGATATTGCTGGGGGAGGCTGGAAAGTCTGTGGGGCTCATTGATGATATTGCTGGGGGAGGCTGGAAAGTCTGTGGGGCTCATTGATGATATTGCTGGGGGAGGCTGGAAAGTCTGTGGGGCTCATTGATGATATTGCTGGGGGAGGCTGGAAAGTCTGGGGGGCTCATTATTTAAAGCCTGGGGCTCATTGATGGTATTGCTGGGGGAAGGCTATAAAGTCTGTGGGGCTCATTGATGGTATTGCTGGGGGGAGGCTGTAAAGTCTGTGGGGCTCATTGATGATATTGCTGGGGGAGGTTGGAAAGTCTGGGGGGCTCATTATTTAAAGCCTGGGGCTCATTGATGGTATTGCTGGGGGAAGGCTATAAAGTCTGTGGGGCTCATTGATGATATTGCTGGGGGAAGGCTGGAAAGTCTGTGGGGCTCATTGATGGTATTGCTGGGGGAGGCTGGAAAGTCTGGGGCTCATTATTTAAAGCCTGGGGCTCATTGATGGTATTGCTGGGGGAAGGCTATAAAGTCTGTGGGGCTCATTGATGATATTGCTGGGGGAAGGCTGGAAAGTCTGTGGGGCTCATTGATGGTATTGCTGGGGGAGGCTGGAAAGTCTGGGGCTCATTATTTAAAGCCTGGGGCTCATTGATGGTATTGCTGGGGGAGGCTGTAAAGTCTGGGGCTCATTGATGACAATTTAACGAAAACCCGCAATTTTCCGTTAAACAGCGCTGTGATTATATTAGGCTCCGGTCATTTATGATATTTTAATGCAGAGTATAGTACTTGTTTAATAAGGTCAGACTGATACATGCACAGAGTTTTGAAATGTATTCAGATAAAATGACCTGGAAACAAATTTAGCTTATACTCAAAATTGGTTTCATGAAAGACCATATTATGGTGATTGAGCTCATCGTTCACCAAGTTTAGTGAATCGTTTAATTTTTAGACTAGTATTTGTGTGCACAGAATCTGCCAATGGCTCCTGTTTTTAGACTTGATGAATGTACAACGGGGAAAAAAAGCAGCCAGTACATAAAAGCCGTCGTGGATTTTTTATTTTTAACATTAATCGTTAATACGTTGTTAAAGTAGACAGCCGTGAATCAAAGGGAATAGAAGAAACCTGCAGTAAATAATTGTAAACAGGTTTGCGTGTCGCTGAAGAAAGAGTGTTTTGCAAAAAAAAAAAAAAAAAAAAAAAAAATCCAAATAAGAAAGTGGGACAAAGTAGAAAACCTTGTCAAATAATTATCAAGGAAAAACGCCAAGCCATTACGACTATGTAGCACTTGGAAGGGGTCAGGATAAGGATTTAGGATGGGACGGGGGGGGGGGGGGGGGGGGGTGTTAGAAATGGTGTCCAATCATTCGACGGTCTCGGGGATTGAACGCCGACTTGCATGAAGCGAGACCGTCGTTCTACCGTCCATCTCAAAGTGGTTGGGCATGAAAGCAAACAATTTGCTTGAGACTTTACGGCGCACGTATCCCGAGACTTATCATTGTGTTCCATAACTTTTATTACCTGTTGCAGGTTTATTGTCTCAATTATCATATATTCGCTGGCATTATGCATTTTTGGGAAGGGATCGATTTACATCTGCCTCTTCGCTCCCAGCACCGCTCCTGTGCCAGGTAAGTTACGGGCTCACCATAGCCCGTGCTACTTGGAACTTGTTACGAGTAGCTGAATCTATAACAACAAAACAACTTTTCGCTCTTTCCCCTTCCATGCAACCCATCCACCCTTTCCCCTTTCCCTGTCCCACCTCCCACTACTCTTTCTTCCCACTGTCCCTTCCCCACCATCCCCTCTGTCGAAACCTATTCTCCTCGATTCGTTCCAAGCGTTAGCCTCTTCCCTCACCTGCACCGCTTATTCCCCACCTCGCCCCATCTCCCCTCCCATCCGTCAGTGCCCCTCCACCACCCCTCTGGTCCCCTTCCCACCTCCACGCTCCCCCCCCCCCTTCCAAGAGCGGCAGTCCTGCTGGCTACATTAAGGCGCCAAGTTAGCCCCGGCAGGGAGGTGGCGGCGTACACTAGCTCGAGCGAACCTTTAGTATTTGATGGGATGAAATGAGGTTAGTGACTCCGGAAAGGTTCGGCCGGGGAATTGATGACCTATGCAGTTGTGAAGGGGAGAGTTGGTTCCGAGCCCCTGGCTATCCTGGAGTCCCTGGCTATCGTGGAGTCCCTGGCTATCGTGGAGTCCCTGGCTATCGTGGAGTCCCTGGCTATCCTCGTAGGGCTTACTCTATTGAGTTTAAGTTTGGCCCCGAGGGGGTGAGTTTATTGGGCAGCGCCACTCATCGTGTGAGTGGACAGACCGCCATTGGAGCATGTACAACACAACACTCCCCAATAGGAAGAAAACCCGCTGGGTTGTTCATCCTGTCAAGGCCATTGTTGTTAGCTTCTTACTTTTTTTCTGTTCATGTTCAGTATTTGTATTCCGGGTTTTTCTTTCTACTGCTGCTGCTCATGGTACTATTTTCCTGCTCTTACTGATTATTCTGCTGCTGTTACTACTACCACAGCTGCTGATAAAGGTATTAGTTCTGCTTCTCTGACTTTTGATGCTGCTGCCGCTGCTGCACTTGCTAATACTACTGTAACTTCTACTGCTTATTCCCGTTACAACATTTATTACCGTCACCACCACAACTACAACCACTTATCATTACCACTAGCTTCCACAACTGCTCTTAGTACCATTAATACTGCTGCGTCCATGAAAGCCTTGAATACTTAAGATACGAGCGGACTGTGTCTTAGTTTTGCAGCTACTGCTGTCGGTCGGGACTGTACGAAGTGCACTTGAAATGTTGCAAGTTTGTCGGTTGCCTTGTTCGGTTGACCACGTGGCTCCTCACGACCAGCAGATGGGCTACAAGTCGGGTTCTCACCCACGCCTGTGGCCCTTTATATATTATTTATATATTAATGTGAGGGATCATTGCCGTCTTCCTGTGGGCGGTGGTAGTTGCTCTCTATGTGTTATGTTAATGAGCATTATTATTGTTATAGGTGATGAGGAGCATTATAGCAACGACTTGAGAGAGAGAGAGAGAGAGAGAGAGACTCTCCCACCTCGCTGGGTGGAGAGAGAGAGTACCAGTGTACACTTGGAAGGTGAAAGTTCAGGCTAATATCGTACAACTTGTTATCAAACACAACTTTGTTATTAGATGGTCGATAACATCGTAGTGAAGTTGTGTGCTGGGAACATGTGTAGCCCACACGTGAGCTGGGAAGACAGCATGTTGTCAAGGCTCCAGGGGGTACCATGATGAGAACACTATACCATCTCACGCTTGCCAGAAAGTAGTGTGTGTGTGTTGTGACGGTAACGCTTTGGTGTTCGGCTGTTCAAAAGCTAGGGGTATGGCCTCGTCACATATAGAAAAAAAAATAGAAAATCTGGAACTTCGTCTGTGGTAAGGTAAGGAGAAGACACACAAAACACAAGTAAATTTTAACAATGAAATTTTAATTACGTTAAAGAAAGCAAAACATGAATAAAATGGACATACAAATTCGTATAATAAAATCAATCAAAGTAATAAGAATAATCAAATGGCAAAATGAAAAGTTACGTTAAGACAAGTGAGCAAATAACAAGTGTATTACAAACAAAGTAAATAGGTGCAGAAATATTGGCTTCAAGCTGCCACCTCTCTTAGTACACGTAAGCCTGGGGCTTAGTCTACCAACGAGACGTGTTAACTTGTCGAAAGCACGGGATATTCTGAGGACTGAGGTCGTGGCGGCCCCAGACATCAAGTAGTATGGTGGGTGGAGTGCAGTTGCAGCTGGACCCGCAGCCAATTAGCGATGAGCAGGCGACAAGACAGGTAGTTTGGCGGTTTGAGGTGGAGCAGGTGTTCCTGGCTGCATACGTTTTGCTCTCTGGCAAACCTTGGAGATGTTGTTGTCGTTGTTGAATATTTCTTCCATATTAGTTGTATATAGATTTGTAGCGACGTATTTTGGAGGGAAGAGCAGGTTCAATCTCTTGAAGGAGATTATCGTCACAGTGTCCATAACTGTGACCAAGGATTAATGAGAACAACCATGGTTGTGACGTGGTTGTGACATGGTTATGGTCGTGAGAGCGCCGCCTCCCTCTTCTCTGACCACATTGAGTGACAAAGGACACTAATTCTAATTATTAATTACCCGCGGGGACACTAAAGCCCCGAAATCATCTCAAGATAACCTCAAATCATCTCAAGATAACCTCAAATCATCTCAAGATAACCTCAAGAAGAAGAACCGCAATACAAAGATGAGATAATTGGTATGAATGATGAGTATCAACATTCGTAACAATATTCTTAAAAATGCAGAATATTATCAAGCTAGAACCCTGAGACTTATTCATCTCAATGCGTAAATATCTATCTTGAATAGATACAACTTGGTCCTCGACCAGGCCCCCCCTCAGGAAGCAGCCCGTAGCAGCTGTCTAACTCCCAGGTACCTATTTACTGCTAGGTGAACAGGGGCATCAAGGTGAAAGAAACTCTGCCTATTTGTTTCCGCCTCCGCCGGGGATCGAACTCGGAACCTTAGGACTACGAATCCCGAGTGCTGTCCACTCAGCCGTCAAGGGCCCCTATTAATACACGGATATTTAATACACGTCACATTAGGCAGATGTTTTGGGGGGAGTAAAGTCACAACTGTTCCGTATTCACAACTGTTCCGTATTCACAACTGTTCCATAGTACATCACTCGAGGGGTAATTAGTCCAAACTGGATAGATGCTGTCAAGGGAACTGTCAGGAGGAAGCGACCCTGAGTGGCTGTCAAGCTCGCCAGTGTTTACCAGGATCCTCCTTGGCAGAAGATGAAGGGCAGGGAAGGTGTGTATAGTCAAGATAGTTACAATGTAAACGATTATGCAGTGAAGATGGTTACAATGACGCTCGTAATGAGTAGCCAAATATAATCCTTCCCAGTACTCATTATATACCGAGACTCGCAGATTAAATGAAACACTGTGAATATCTTGAGAGGTGAACATCCTTGCGACGGGGGGTTTGTAAGACAGTGTTGAACGGGGCCTGGCAAGAAGTCAGGTAGCACCGCTGGGCTGGTTCGTATCCTCTTGACCCGGTCATTATTCACAGCCCTGAACTGCTAGGCTTGGGCTAGGAGACGAACTGGCCATCTCCTAGCACCTGACTCTATAGTCCGAAGGGGGTTTGGGGGGGGGGGGAGTTTCAGGCTTCGATCGCCCTGGGAAATTATTCAGATAATAGATTTGGTATTGGAGGTAAGGCGTGCATGGGAATGGTTATAGGCGTGGGAGTGGTGGCTATAGGCGTGGGAGTGGTGGCTATAGGCGTGGGAGTGGTGGCTATAGGCGTGGGAGTGGTGGCTATAGGCGTGGGAGTGTTTATAGGCGTGTGTGAGAGGCTATAGGCACGACCCCCCGCAATAATATAAACATATACTGATGTTTACATCAACTGTCAATGCAAACAAAAAATAATCACCAAATGACGGAAATGGGGAAGAAAAAAATCAAATGTATAAATGAATAGCGAAAATATATATACATATATACCGTAGTGGAATGGTATTCAAATCATTCTACCCGGGAATTAGATCGTCTTGTTGGGTGTGCGATATTTAAATTAGTCGCGAGAACGTGTTTGATGGTGGGTAATGGTGCAGCGGGGCGCACGAGCAGGAGCAGGAGGAGGATTGGAAGGATGTAGGAAGACGAGGAAGATTGGGGGAGAAGAAGATAAAGATAAGGAAGAGGGGAGAAGGAGGGGGAAAGCGTAGAAGATGGAAGAAAGGAAGGAAGGAGGAGGAGAAGAATGTAAATGATAATAAAAAAACATATAAGCAGGAATTCGTCGAGGACACGATCAGAACGTGAGAATAAAGCATTTTTATAAAGAAAACACAAGTTAAAACATGCAAAAATATAAAAAAAAATACATTTTAAAAAGGTATAAATAAAAGTAACATGCTACGACAGACTAAAAAAAAAAGTAAAACATGCAAAAAATAAAAAAGTACAATTTAAAAATAAAGCACAAAAAACACACACACAAAGGAAGGAGGGGGGGGGGGGGGGGGGGGGGGTGAGGGTCCTAGACGGCATGGGTTCGAATCCTGGCCGGGTCAAAGAGTTCTTAGTGATCTATGGCTTGCGCGTTCATGCAGCTTTCTCACACACACACACACACACACACACACACACACACACACACACACACACACACACACACACACACACACACACACACACACACACACACACATATATATATATATATATATATATATATATATATATATACACAGGGAGAGCGAGAGTGAAGGCCTGTCTTGCCACCTGCCCAACAGCTTCCGTCACCGCCCTTGTCTGGCTGGGAGGAGCTTTTAAACGGATTTATGGATTTTTCTTTCAATCCAAATATTTGCTTTGATGTCTTAAAGAGGAGGGAGACTGAGATATGCAAATGAGCTTTGAGATGTATCGGGTACAGAGAGAAAGGAGATCAAAGGAGATGACGGTGTGGGATGGAGGTGGGGACCCAAGAGCTGAGGCTCACGCGTCTAGGGGGGGAAAGGAAGGAAAGAAATGATCAGAAGAAAGCAGCAAGCCATTACTACTATATAGCCCTGGGAAGGGATGAGGATAAGGATTTGGGATGGGACGGTAGTGAAGGAATGGTGCCCAACCACTTGGACGGTCGGGGATTGAACGCCGACCTGCATGATGCGAGACCGACGCTCTATACCTAACTATAGTTAGATCGACCTCCTCGAGTCTGAGTCATGCATCATGTGTTAAGTATGTTTATTGAGACAAGAAAGAAATACATCTCAAAGGGATGGAGTATCTTAGGCTATTTCTACCCTCCAATGTGTTCGGTATGTGACGAGGCGCTGGTTCGACCCCTGACCTGTCATGTGACCGCTGGATGGGCCCCTGACCTGTCATGTGACCGCTGGACGGACCCCTGACCTGTCATGTGACCGCTGGACGGGCCCCTGACCTGTCATGTGACCGCTGGACGGACCCCTGACCTGTCATGTGACCGCTGGACGGGCCCCTGACCTGTCATGTGACCGCTGGATGGGCCCCTGACCTGTCATGTGACCGCTGGACGGACCCCTGACCTGTCATGTGACCGCTGGACGGGGCCCTGACCTGTCATGTGACCGCTGGACTGACCCCTGACCTGTCATGTGACCGCTGGACGGGGCCCAGACCTGTCATGTGACCGCTGGACGGGGCCCTGACCTGTCATGTGACCGCTGGACGGGGCCCTGACCTGTCATGTGACCGCTGGACTGACCCCTGACCTGTCATGTGACCGCTGGACGGGGCCCAGACCTGTCATGTGACCGCTGGACGGGGCCCAGACCTGTCATGTGTCCGCTGGACGGGGCCCAGACCTGTCATGTGACCGCTGGACTGACCCCTGACCTGTCATGTGACCGCTGGACGGGGCCCAGACCTGTCATGTGACCGCTGGACGGGGCCCAGACCTGTCATGTGACCGCTGGACGGGGCCCAGACCTGTCAGGTGACCGCTGGACGGGGCCCAGACCTGTCATGTGACCGCTGGACGGACACCTGACCTGTCATGTGACCGCTGGACGGACCCCTGACTTGTCATGTGACCGCTGGACGGGGCCCAGACCTGTCATGTGACCGCTGGACGGGACCCAGACCTGTCATGTGACCGCTGGACGGGGCCCTGACCTGTCATGTGACCGCTGGACGGGGCCCAGACCTGTCATGTGACCGCTGGACGGGGCCCAGACCTGTCATGTGACCGCTGGATGGGGCCCAGACCTGTCACGTGACCGCTGGACGGGGCCCTGACCTGTCATGTGACCGCTGGACTGGCCCCTGACCTGTCATGTGACCGCTGGACGGACCCCTGACCTGTCATGTGACCGCTGGACGGACCCCTGACCTGTCATGTGACCGCTGGACGGACCCCTGACCTGTCATGTGACCGCTGGACGGACCCCTGACCTGTCATGTGACCGCTGGACGGACCCCTGACCTGTCATGTGACCGCTGGACGGACCCCTGACCTGTCATGTGACCGCTGGACGGACCCCTGACCTGTCATGTGACCGCTGGACGGACCCCTGACCTGTCATGTGACCGCTGGACGGACCCCTGACCTGTCATGTGACCGCTGGACGGACCCCAGACCTGTCATGTGACCGCTGGACAGGCCCAGACCTGTCATGTGACCGCTGGACTGACCCTTGACCTGTCATGTGACCGCTGGACTGACCCCTGACCTGTCATGTGACCGCTGGACGGACCCCTGACCTGTTATGTGACCGCTGGACGAACCCCTGACCTGTCATGTGACCGCTGGACGGACCCCTGACCTGTCATGTGACCGCTGGACGGACCCCTGACCTGTCATGTGACCGCTGGACGGACCCCTGACCTGTCATGTGACCGCTGGACGGGGCCCAGACCTGTCATGTGACCGCTGGACGGACCCCTGACCTGTCATGTGACCGCTGGACGGGCCCAGACCTGTCATGTGACCGCTGGACGGGGCCCTGACCTGTCATGTGATCGCTGGACGGACCCCTGACCTGTCATGTGACCGCTGGACGGACCCCTGACCTGTCATGTGACCGCTGGACGGGCCCAGACCTGTCATGTGACCGCTGGACGGACCCCTGACCTGTCATGTGACCGCTGGACGGACCCCTGACCTGTCATGTGACCGCTGGACGGGCCCAGACCTGTCATGTGACCGCTGGACGGGCCCCTGGCCTGTCATGTGACCGCTGGACGGACCCCTGACCTGTCATGTGACCGCTGGACGGACCCCTGACCTGTCATGTGACCGCTGGACGGACCCCTGACCTGTCATGTGACCGCTGGACGGACCCCTGACCTGTCATGTGACCGCTGGACGGGCCCAGACCTGTCATGTGACCGCTGGACGGGGCCCAGACCTGTCATGTGACCGCTGGACGGGCCCTGACCTGTCATGTGACCGCTGGACGGGCCCCTGACCTGTCATGTGACCGCTGGACTGACCCCTGACCTGTCATGTGACCGCTGGACGGGCCCCTGACCTGTCATGTGACCGCTGGACGGGCCCCTGACCTGTCATGTGACCGCTGGACGGACCCCAGACCTGTCATGTGACCGCTGGACGGGCCCCTGACCTGTCATATGACCGCTGGACTGACCCCAGACCTGTCATGTGACCGCTGGACGGGCCCTGACCTGTCATGTGACCGCTGGACGGGCCCCTGACCTGTCATGTGACCGCTGGACTGACCCCTGACCTGTCATGTGACCGCTGGACGGGCCCCTGACCTGTCATGTGACCGCTGGACTGACCCCTGACCTGTCATGTGACCGCTGGACGGGCCCCTGACCTGTCATGTGACCGCTGGACGGGCCCCTGACCTGTCATGTGACCGCTGGACTGACCCCTGACCTGTCATGTGACCGCTGGACGGGCCCCTGACCTGTCATGTGACCGCTGGACTGACCCCAGACCTGTCATGTGACCGCTGGACGGGCCCTGACCTGTCATGTGACCGCTGGACTGACCCCTGACCTGTCATGTGACCGCTGGACTGACCCCTTGACCTCTAACCTTCACACGAGCCGCGTACCAGGACCAACGCGATGTTTCATACAAGACAAAAGGCCTTCCCAAATGAATGCCAAAATCAAGGTGGTGTGACGCAGTGGTAATTGAGAGCTTTAAAAGGACTACAACAGAGTGAGCGGGAATTAGTTCGGAGGGGGGTAGTGAGGGGGCGGAGCGCCCCAGTGAGGGAGGGGGGAGGGGGCATGTATCACCAAGGGGGGGACAAAGAATGGTTAAGCCCATGGGCGTCTACACAAAATATCTAGGCAGTAGAGTACCCGCGGGGAAGCGCCGATATAAATGGGTTTAGGAATTCAGTGAGATACGTTGTGTGGGGGTGTATTTGTAGGGTAGGAAGGTAGGGGGAGGGAGAGAGGCAGGAGGGTAGGGAGGGATAGAGGCAGAGCCCATTGTTTTCTGGGGTGGTAAAAGGTATTCTGAAGGAGATTTTGAAGGTATTTTGAAGGTATTTTGGAGGAGATTTTAAAGGTATTTTGAAGGAGATTTTGAAGGTATTTTGAAGGAGATTTTGAAGGTATTTTGAAGGAGATTTTGAAGGTATTTTGTAGGAAATTTTGAAGGTATTTTGAAGGAGATTTTGAAGGTATTTTGAAGGAGATTTTGAAGGGGCGGATGTCGTCAGGGTGTTTGGAAGATCAGGAGGGATCTTACTCTCATCACTAGCGTTACATCTACAAACATTGACATGTGAAAATTCACTTCCTCTGATAGGTCGTTAACATCAATTGAAAACGAGGAGCGGTCCGATGAAATAGAGCCATACTATCCATTCCTCTTCAGTCTTGACATATCCGCACTGACTATGACTGTTTCCTGTCGTTTAGGTACTCTTTTTTACCAGTGTCAATGTCTCTCCCGTTATCCATGCTTGTCTCGTTATCTTAGGCATTTGCAGTTTCTGAGGAACTCTATCAGAAGCTATCTGGTAGTCTAGGAAGATGCAGTCTTAGCTTCATTTCATTGAACCTAACATAGAATTCAATCAAGTTTGGTCAGGTGGCTGTGGTAGTGAGGATAGTGGTAGTTGTGGCTGTGATTGTGGTTACATATGGTAGATATTGCCGTAGTACATAGCGCCGTGGTAGATAGTGGTAGATAAACCACAGTATAGGGGGCTGGAATATGTACAGTAGCATAAGCGTTATTTCAAATATCTGGAAAAATAAATAAAAAATATTAGCCACGAAGAGCGGAAGGTGGAGATATTGGAAAGACTCAGCAAAGGTCAGCAAGCTGCTGCAGGCAGGCAGGAAGGCAGGCAGGCAGGCAGGCAGGCAGGCAGGCAGGCAGGCAGGCAGGCAGGCAGGCAGGCAGGCAGGCAGGCAGGCGTCCGAGGAAGCTGATCAGCCCCTCTGGGATTCACTGTAACAAACTCCTTATTTTGATTCGAATCTGATTTATGGACAAATAAACAAAAGGTTTCTGATTTTTACTTTTTGAGAATGACAAAGGAAATATCCCTATGATTAAAGTGGGAAGAAAAATTTGAAAAGAGAAAGTAGAATATAAGGAGGGAGTGAGAGAGAGAGAGAGAAGGAGGGAGGGAGAGAGAGAGAGAGAGAGAGAGAGAGAGAGAGAGAGAGAGAGAGAGAGAGAGAGAGAGAGAGAGAGAGAGAGAGAAGGAGGGAGGGAGGGAGGGAGAGAGAGAGAGAGAGAGAGAGAGAGAGAGAGAGAGAGAGAGAGAGAGAGAGAGAGAGAGAGAGAGAGAGAGAGAGAGAGAGAGAGAGAGAGAAGGAGGGAGTAAGAGAGAGATGTAAGAATGTCAGGGTGAGAGAAAACCTTTTAACTTTCAAGACATGATAACCATTGACTCAAAACATGATAACTTTTAACTTTCAACACATGATAACCCTTAACTTTCAACACATGATAACCCTTAACTTTCAAGACATGATAACCTTTAACCCTCAAGACATGATAACCTTTGCCTTTCAAGACAAGAACCATAAAAATCACTGAAGCAGTTATTATTCTGAGTAATTTAGTGTTCTGTGAGTTACAAAACACCTCACAGAAGCCTCGCAATCTGAGCACATCTCTTAGAACCCAAAACCATTGCCGTCAGCAATAAAGGAAGTCAACAAGGAAGAGGCTAGCAACTAAATCTTACGAACTGCCTTCGTGAAGCCAAGAATAATTAGAGGCGTAAAGGATAATAATCCAGCCTATCCTCATTTCCAATTTAACCCTTTAAAAAATATGAGCTGAAGTCTTCAACAAGTGGTGCGCACGTGGGAGTTGATATTGAATCTTGCGGTGTCCTGCGATAGAGGCGAAAATAATGTATAATCTAACACGTGGTGAACGAGAAGAGTCAGGTGGAGTTATATTGGACGTTATGGAGTCCTTCCGTAGAGACGGGAATGGCGTGTGTGTTACTGTTCCACCAGTGCCTCTATGGTTATGGATATCTTTCGGATATTCCATTCTAGAAGCGTCTAGAACCTTCTAGAACCGTCTGGAACCTTCTAGAACCGTCTAGAACCGTCTGGAACCTTCTAGAACCGTCTAGAACCGTCTGGAACCTTCTAGAACCGTCTGGAACCTTCTAGAACCGTCTGGAACCTTCTAGAACCGTCTGGAACCTTCTAGAACAGTCTGGAACCGTCTAGAACCTTCTAGAACCGTCTAGAACCTTCTAGAACCGCCTGGAACCCAGAGGTTCTTAACTGTGGGTCAGGGGTGAGGATATACCTCCATACCATACCTATTGGAATATACCCCAAGAGGTATACCATATACCCTCTTGCTTACCATATCCCATGGTAACCAAACCATTGGGATATGGGACTCGAATCCCTAGACAATTTAACGAAATGTTGTTGATTAAAATTAATGATAAACGTTATCGATATAGATTGTCACAGTTTCATGATTTTATTGCACAAAAAAACACCCAAAAATTTCATTAGTTGCAGATTGCTCGTGTGTTTGTGATATACTGTTTTTCTATAAATAAATATGATAGAAGGTTACCTTGAGGTGCTTCCGGGGCTTAGCGTCCCCGCGGCCCGGTCGTCGACCAGTATCCTCATGTTTTTCTTTCAACTGTTCGGTTCCTATCTATCCATATGTTAAGGACAAGCTATTAACTTCTTTTGCTGTCATTCTGGGGCCAGATTCGCAAAGCAGTTACGCAGGCACTTACGAACGTGTACATCTTTCCTCAATCTTTGACGGCTTTGGTTACATTTATTAAACAGTTTACAAGCATGAGAACTTCCCAATCAACTGTTGTTATTGTTATAAACGGCCTCCTGGTGCTTCGGAGCTCATTAACTTTTTAATAATTGTAAACAAAGCAGTTACGCAAGCACTTACGAACGTGTACATCTTTCCTCAATCTTTAACGGCTTTGGTTACATTTATTAAACAGTCTACAAGCATGAAAACTTCCCAATCAACTGTTGTTATTGTTATAAACAGCCTCCTGGTGCTTCGGAGCTCATTAACTGTTTAATAATTGTAAACAAAGTCGCCAAAGATTGAGAAAAGGTGTACAGGTTCGTAAGTGCTTGCGTAACTGCTTCGTGAATCTGGCCCCTGGTGCCCAAAGGTTCCGCTGGTATTAAGGATAATGACTTCGACAGTTTGGTGAAGAGGGGTATGATGACATACTGGTTAATTCATTATAGGTCTGTAGTTTTTTTTTTTGTCTGTAGTGGTAAAAGGGGTTAACAACCTCTCCTCTAGGATAACATTGGTGTATAACAAAAGACAATTTAGGTTATCTTAAGTTATCTTAAATACGATAATTTACAGTATGTTTTCGTGCATGGTAACAAAATGGCCGCTCGAAAAGTAATCATGGCGGTACCGTGTTGCTATCTTAGATAATAAGATACAGGTGATCACATGATATCGCATGTAGTAGCCACAGTGTCAGAGATAAGCTATCTAATCCAGTTAGAGAAGAATCAAGATTGGCTCCGATGGAGTTGGCAGTTTCATGATAAAGTCTTAACAGTCTGAGGTGAGACATTATAAAACAGAGTACTTCTCTATATATCATATATAGAGTAGTACTCTCTATATATGATATAGAGGAGTACTTGTGTTAATTATAGACGGAATAGGGGAACGTGGGACGGCTGGCAGACTACTGAGTCAAGAGTTATAAGTTAAGAGCAAGAGCTTTACTGCTAAGAGCAAGAGCTGGGAACGTCACATTGAAATTACAGTACATTAATTACATTAGACAATTACAGGAGCACGTAGAGTGTCGTTATCACAGGAACGTTATTCACAACTAATACATACCATTACAGTGCTGCTGGCAGGCCTTTGATTTAGATTTTGAATGAAATAAGTGTGATTTAGAGTCTAAATCAAACGTATATATTTTTTGGGCATAAAGTGAGTGACACTTGGTTTACAGTTTATAAGGTATAACACTTGGTTTACAGTTTATAAAGTATAACACTTGGTTTACAGTTTATAAGGTAAACCAGAGAGAGGTTTACCATTAGCCCGGTAAGATAGATATTGACACAATTTATATATCACACAATTAGGATAATGAGACGACAATATAGGTTTCTCGCAAGTCAGGCCTGGCCTCGGGCCGGGCTCGGGGAGTAGAAGAACTCCCAGAACACCATCAACCAGGTATCAACCAGGTATCAACCAGGATTTGTGGTGTAATACAACTTCCGGCTCGGTATTACCGACATAAACTAATGTTGTTGTTTAAGATTCAGCTCCTGGGAACAACAAAGTTGAAAGTAGCACGGGCTATGGTGAGCCCGTAGGGGGACTTACCTGGCACAGAAGCTGGGCTGTAACTGTGCATAAACTGATGAGAGGAAAGCTTATGAAGAAGTGGTACACCAGAGGAAGTCGTAAGATACAGGTATGGTAGGGTACAGGTTTGGTAAGATACAGGTTTGGTAAGATACAGGTATGGTAGGGTACAGGTTTGGTAAGATACTGGTATGGTAAGATACAGGTTTGGTAAAATACAGGTATGGTAAGATACAGGTATGGTAAGATACAGGTACGGTAAGATACTGGTATGGTAAGATACAGGTATGGTAAGATACTGGTATGGTAAGATACAGGTATGGTAAGATACAGGTATGGTAAGATACTGGTATGGTAGGATACAGGTATGGTAAGATACAGGTATGGTAAGATACAGGTATGGTAAGATACAGGTATGGTAAGATACAGGTATGGTAAGATACAGGTATGGTAGGATACAGGTATGGTAAGATATAGGTATGGTAAGATACAGGTATGGTAAGATACAGGTATGGTAGGATACAGGTATGGTAAGATACAGGTATGGTAAGATACAGGTATGGTAAGATACAGGTATGGTAAGATACAGGTATGGTAGGATACAGGTATGGTAAGATACAGGTATGGTAAGATACAGGTATGGTAAGATACAGGTATGGTAAGATACAGGTATGGTAAGATACAGGTATGGTAAGATACAGGTATGGTAAGATACAGGTATGGTAAGATACAGGTATGGTAGGATACAGGTATGGTAAGATACAGGTATGGTAAGATACAGGTATGGTAAGATACAGGTATGGTAAGATACAGGTATGGTAAGATACAGGTATGGTAAGATACAGGTATGGTAAGATACTGGTATGGTAAGGTACAGGTATGGTAAGATACAGGTATGGTAAGATACAGGTATGGTAAGATACAGGTATGGTAAGATACAGGTATGGTAAGATACAGGTATGGTAAGATACAGGTATGGTAAGATACAGGTATGGTAAGGTACAGGTATGGTAAGATACAGGTATGGTAAGATACAGGTATGGTAAGATACAGGTATGGTAAGATACAGGTATGGTAAGATACAGGTATGGTAAGATACAGGTATGGTAAGATACAGGTATGGTAAGATACTGGTATGGTAAGATACAGGTATGGTAAGATACAGGTATGGTAAGATACAGGTATGGTAAGATACAGGTATGGTAAGATACTGGTATGGTAAGATACAGGTATGGTAAGATACAGGTATGGTAAGATACAGGTATGGTAAGATACAGGTATGGTAAGATACAGGTATGGTAAGATACAGGTATGGTAAGATACAGGTATGGTTAAGATACAGGTATGGTAAGATACAGGTATGGTAAGATACTGGTATGGTAAGATACAGGTATGGTAAGATACAGGTATGGTAAGATACAGGTATGGTAAGATACTGGTATGGTAAGATACAGGTATGGTAAGATACAGGTATGGTAAGATACAGGTATGGTAAGATACAGGTATGGTAAGATACAGGTATGGTAAGATACAGGTATGGTAAGATACAGGTATGGTAAGATACAGGTATGGTAAGATACAGGTATGGTAAGATACTGGTATGGTAAGATACAGGTATGGTAAGATACAGGTATGGTAAGATACAGGTATGGTAAGATACAGGTATGGTAAGATACAGGTATGGTAAGATACAGGTATGGTAAGATACAGGTATGTAAGATACAGGTATGGTAAGATACAGGTATGGTAAGATACTGGTATGGTAAGATACAGGTATGGTAAGATACAGGTATGGTAAGATACAGGTATGGTAAGATACAGGTATGGTAAGATACAGGTATGGTAAGATACAGGTATGGTAAGATACTGGTATGGTAAGATACAGGTATGGTAAGATACTGGTATGGTAAGATACAGGTATGGTAAGATACAGGTATGGTAAGATACAGGTATGGTAAGATACAGGTATGGTAAGATACAGGTATGGTAAGATACAGGTATGGTAAGATACAGGTATGGTAAGATACAGGTATGGTAAGATACAGGTATGGTAAGATACAGGTATGGTAAGATACAGGTATGGTAAGATACAGGTATGGTAAGATACTGTATGGTAAGATACAGGTATGGTAAGATACAGGTATGGTAAGATACAGGTATGGTAAGATACTGGTATGGTAAGATACAGGTATGGTAAGATACAGGTATGGTAAGATACAGGTATGGTAAGATACAGGTATGGTAAGATACAGGTATGGTAAGATACAGGTATGGTAAGATACAGGTATGGTAAGATACAGGTATGGTAAGATACAGGTATGGTAAGATACAGGTATGGTAAGATACAGGTATGGTAAGATACAGGTATGGTAAGATACAGGTATGGTAGGATACAGGTATGGTAAGATACAGGTATGGTAAGATACAGGTATGGTAAGATACAGGTATGGTAAGATACAGGTATGGTAAGGTACAGGTATGGTAAGATACAGGTATGGTAAGATACAGGTATGGTAGGATACAGGTATGGTAAGATACAGGTATGGTAAAATACAGGTATGGTAAGATACAGGTATGGTAAGATACAGGTATGGTAAGATACAGGTATGGTAAGATACAGGTATGGTAAGATACAGGTATGGTAAGATACAGGTATGGTAAGGTACAGGTATGGTAAGATACAGGTATGGTAAGATACAGGTATGGTAAGATACAGGTATGGTAAGATACACTGCCTTGTTAGACTCTGGGGTAATTACCATTACCTTTATTATTATAAAAAGTAATCACAGTCTGGTGAGGCTCACAACAATGAGAACGTCATTAGGAGCCGTGGTGAGGGTTCGAACCTGAGCGGCGGGAGTTCCCACGCACTCACTCTAGCCGACTATACCACGACGTGCTATATATAATGATTGCAACCTGGAGCTCTACTGAACAGACGAGGGTTTTCCTGAACCAGGGTATCAGGAAACCCTGAATACTGAATTGATATTACTTTGATATATTTTTCTTTGTAAATATATTTGTAATATTATACATGATCTAGCTGTTTCTGTACTCTGATTTTTCCCTCGACAAACTACACGAGGTCACTACCAACATAAATTCCTGGGAGTACAACCAAAGGCACTATTAGGGGGAAAGCGCCAAGCCATTACGACTATATAGCACTGGGAAAGGGGTCAGGATAAGGATTTGGGATGGGGCGGGGGAAGGGGGGGGGCAGAATTGAATGCTGTCCAACCACTTTGAACGATCGGGGATTGAACGCCGACTTGCATGAAGCAAGGCCGTCGCTCTACCGCCAACACCACCACCATTACCGAAAAAAATAGCCAAAATATAACAGAATGAAGAGTTACCGCCCCTTAGGCGGCTATATATATATATATATATATATATATATATATATATATATATATATATATATATATATATATATATATATATATATATATATATATATATATATATATATACACACCAGAACCCAGCCACAAGAAATATGTATAATGAAGCAATATACATGTGGAAAAGAAATGTCCCCCCCCCCCCCTTCTCCCCCTTACCTCGTAATTAGGTTATAACAGGTGCGGCAGGCTAGGTCAGACAAGGGCGGGATAATAGAGCTTTAAACGAGTCATTTTCCCTAAACTGGTAATAACAAGGGTGTCAAGAGATGGTGATAAGGGGGAAGGGGGTGTAAGGGGGGAATGGGGAACCATACCCATATATGGGTAGCACCCATATATATATATATATATATATATATATATATGCAATTGACGATCACAAAACACTGATCATTTTATGCGGAAAATCCACAGAGAAATATGAAATGAGGTGAACGTTTCGGCTTTGTTAAAGTCTTTGTCAACACCAGACTGACTCCAGTCTGGTGTTGACAAAGGCTTTAACAAAGCCGAAACGTTCACCTCATTTCATATTTCTCTGTGGATTTTCCGCATATATATATATATATATATATATATATATATATATATATATATATATATATCCTAGATAGTTGTTTTTTGTAACTATGTGCTCCATAGTACAGAGATTGACGTATTAAGTAATTAAATAGTCAAATTCTGTACTGTTCACTTTCCCTCCCCCCCAAAAAAAAAAAAAATGAAACTTAAATATTCCTAGGCCTAGTATAGTACACACATGTACTATATTAGGCCTCAGATATTGTGAATTAGGCCTAGGAAGGTTAGGTTAGGTTAGTTTGTCTCTGCAACATAAATATAAAATCTTTTCCGGTTTGTCTAAATTCAATAGTGCCGAATAATAGTTTCTAATTGTGTTGTAAGTCGGTATATGTACTATGGTGCTCATCGTTACTGTACAGGAGGATGAGCGGGGATTAGCAACGAGTCAGTGAGAATAGATCGAGACTCTGGTGTAGCTAGGGCTGTATCCTAGGAGGACACATATAGTGAGGCCCCACAAGGCTTAGTTTACAGTCTGGACACATATAGTGAGGCCCCACAAGGCTTAGTTTACAGTCAGGAGACATATAGTGAGACCCACAAGGCTTAGTTTACAGTCAGGAGACATATAGTGAGACCCACAAGGCTTAGTTTACAGTCTGGACACATATAGTGAGACCCACAAGGCTTAGTTTACAGTCAGGACACATATAGTGAGACCCACAAGGCTTAGTTTACAGTCTGGACACATATAGTGAGGCCCACAAGGCTTAGTTTACAGTCTGGACACATATAGTGAGACCCACAAGGCTTAGTTTACAGTCAGGACACATATAGTGAGACCCACAAGGCTTAGTTTACAGTCAGGACACATATAGTGAGACCCACAAGGCTTAGTTTACAGTCAGGACACATATAGTGAGGCCCACAAGGCTTAGTTTACAGTCTGGACACATATAGTGAGGCCCACAAGGCTTAGTTTACAGTCAGGAGACATATAGTGAGACCCACAAGGCTTAGTTTACAGTCTGGACACATACAGTGAGGCCCACAAGGCTTAGTTTACAGTCTGGACACATATAGTGAGGCCCACAAGGCTTAGTTTACAGTCAGGACACATACAGTGAGACCCACAAAGCATAGTTTACAATCTGGACACATACAGTGAGGCCCACAAGGCTTAGTTTACAGTCTGGACACATATAGTGAGGCCCACAAGGCTTAGTTTACAGTCAGGACACATACAGTGAGACCCACAAAGCATAGTTTACAATCTGGACACATACAGTGAGGCCCACAAGGCTTAGTTTACAGTCTGGACACATACAGTGAGGCCCACAAGGCTTAGTTTACAGTCAGGACACATACAGTGAGGCCCACAAGGCTTTGTTTACAATCTGGACACATACAGTGAGACCCACAAAGCATAGTTTACAATCTGGACACATACAGTAAGGCCTATAAGTCTGATAAATACCAATAATGTATAATGAAACACATTTCAACAGTGGCGATATCAAGTGGAGATATCGAGACGTAAAATTTAACACCGATAAGACCGTTGCCGATATTAATAATAGCGCCATAATTAAAGTGTGATAGAGAGTTGAATTCTGAGATTTTGGCGACATGAGATATTGGATGTCCCGTCACTGCCAGTGGCTGTAAGGGCTCACCTGCGCCACCAGCTCGGGTCATGTGGTCAGCATTTAATGACCGGGTGATAAACCATGAACCGCTTTTTCTCATAATGGTGGAGGGTTCCCAGTGCTTTTTGCCGGGGTCCGTCTAATTACCAAAAACTACCACATACTACACACGCTTCAGAAAACTTCCTGGCAATACGTTAATAATGAATAAATATGATATATTAAGTTAGGCTGACCTAACCTAACCTAACCTAACCTATCCTAACCTATCCTAACCTAACCTAACCTAACCTAACTTAACCAAACCTAACCTAACCTAACCGAAGCTTGGATCGTCGACTTGATTTGGCGTCACCAGCTTTTTATTTTCGTCTAATTTCTTTATAAAAAGATACTTTTTCGGATTAAAATTATGTTTTTTCATGTTGTATGTTCAGCACCAACATTATAATGAGTAAATATATCATATTTATTCATTACTAACGTATTGCCAGGAAGTTTTCTGAAGCGTGTGTAGCATGTGGTAGTTTTTGGTAATTAGACGGACCGTTTTGTCGCGCTTTCTGTCGCGCCAGCGACCAGTCACGTGGTGGTCTTTCGGTAGCAAGGTAGTCCCAGGCTATCTCACTAGGCTGGAGGTCACTAGAGGGCACTGGGGGTCACTAGAGGTTACTGGAGATCACTAGAGGGCACTGGGGGTCACTAGAGGTCACTGGAGGTCACTAGAGGGCACTAGGGGTCACTACAGGTTACTGGAGATCACTAGAGGTCACTGGAGGTCACTAGAGGGCACTAAAGGTCACTAGAGATCACTTGAGGTCACTAGAGGTCACTAGACGTCACTGGAGATCACTAGAGGTCACTAGAGGTCACTGGAGATCACTGGAGGTCACTGCAGGTCACTGGAGGTCACTGGAGGTCACTGGAGGTCACTGGAGATCACTAGAGATCACTAGCTCCCAGATAAATAGCAGAGCAAAATTTAGGGATGAGATTTCAGGGATTCATCATTCTGAACTCGGGTTCTCATCCTGAAATTGAGAGGCTCTGGACTATGAGGTCTCGTCAGACCCTGTGTGTGTGTGTGTGTGTGTGTGTGTGTGTGTGTGTGTGTGTGTGTGAGGACCTAGGGCAGACCTCATTCAGCAGGGTGGGTAGTTTAGACCCTGATGAGTGTAGTAGACTGTAATCCAGTCACAGTAGACTACTGTGACTAGACCACAGTAGTCTACTGTGGTAGACTACTGCATTTTGCAGGCGATGAGACACAATAACGTGGCTAAAGTAAGTTGACCAGACCCCACACACTAGAAGGTGAAGGGACGACGACGTTTCGGTCCGTCAGGGTTGTACTGGGTTTTGTTTTACAGGTGTGGGGAGACGTCCGTCAGGGTTGTACTGGGTTTTGTTTTACAGGTGTGGGGAGACGTCAGGCGTGATTCAATTGGCTGTCAGCGACTCCAATCTTTGTAGTGTCTTTGGAGGATTAATAAAGGTGTACATCTTGAGGAAATATGTCAGCCATTAATTGCGTTACACTCTTGCTTGTAATTGACGTAGTAGTTGATATGGGCTTTGACCGACATCTTGTTAATGGGGTGCTGGAGTAAAGGGCACTCGCTGAATATCACCCATTATATAGACTAAGTTTGATGTTACTCTTAATTGGGATAACAAGTTGAAAACAAATCCAAATGTCTATGAAATAATGGATGGTGGCATCCTTTTACCCCTTGACACCCCTTAGATCTTTTTAAATTCCTCCCCCCCCCCTTCTACCTTAACCTCTTACCCTTTCCCCCTTCCCCCTTAGATCTGTTACATCCATTACCTGCCATACCTTAACCTCTTACCCTTTCCCCCTTCCCCCTTAGATCTGTTACATCCATTACCTGCCATTCCATTTGTGTGTATATATATATATATATATATATATATATATATATATATATATATATATATATATATATTATATATATATATATATATATATATATATATATATATATATATATATATATATATATATATATATATATATATATATATTCGTTACTAAAATGCTGTTATTAACACGGTCGATGTGATCATGGTTGGGATTAACAGTGCCGTTATAGACAGGGCGAATATTATAACTCATTTGAATACGCCAATGAAATATTTTTACATGACTAAATGGCTTTCATTGATAAGTAAATGGTCCGCGCGTACACCTGACTCCCTCCAATAACAGCTGACTGCCAACATGATCAATTATTATATTTTGGATGACAGCTTAAAAAAAAATATGATGATTTGCATCTAAGAGAGATCACTATATAATGATCGGCTTGACAATGAGATTACATTATAATAATATATTATTACTTATATACTAGGAGGGGGTATCTGGCTACACCCCTGGGTTTATTCCCCCCCTTCCCCTCTCTCTCCTCCTCCCTTCTCTTGTATACCACGTATGTAAGACCAGTCCTGGAGAATGCAGCTCCAGCATGGCGTTCATACCTTGTCAAGCATTAGACGAAGCAGGAGTAGGTTCAAAGGTATGCCACTAGACTAGTTTCATGACTAAGAATGTACGAGTTACGAGGAAAAGCTGCGTGAATTGCACCTTACGTCGCTGGAAGACAGAAGAGTTATGGGAGACATGATTACCACATACAAAATTCACAGGGGAATTGACAGGGTAGATAAAGACAGATTATATAACACGAGTTTGGTACTCGTACAAGGGGACACAGGTGGACACTGAGTACCAAATGAAAGTACCAGAGTACTTTCATTTCAGTTTCTTTCATTTGTACTTTCAGAGTACAAAGTAACACAAGGATTTTTTTATTTTTTTAGTGTCAGAGTAGTTAACAAATGGAATGCACTAGACAGTGATGTGGTGGAGCCTGACTCCATACACAGTTTCAAATGTATATATATGATAGAGCCCAATAGACTCTGGGTACCTGTACACCAGTTGAGAGGCGGAGCAAAGAGTCGAAACTCAACCACCCCTCGCAAGCACAATTAGGTGATGAAGCCTGGTCGATCAGACCTGGTCGACCATACCACAGGAACATTGATTCTCTGAGGCACCACAGTGTGTGGGGAGATAAGAAATGCTGCAGAAGCAGCCGTGGAAACAGTTGATGGCCGAGAGTTGAACCCGCGAGAGGTAGATAGACATTGATGCAGGCGCCAACAATTCCTAGAAATTGTTTCTTGCAAGCGAGAGTTGATCCACTGCTAGCGTGAGAGTTCTATAGGCCTATGCTGAGCCTACTGCAGCAATTTCATGCTGGTAATTTAGCTAGTATTCGTTATCGAGATTAGTAACGTTGAGCAAGCAACTCAGTGACGCTGAGTAGCGATGATAGCAGTTTGATTTACATAATGTCATTTATGACCGCAAAGTAATTACAACCGCGGGCATTGAGTTGAACGAACCTCCCTCACTCAACACACACACGCGCGCGCGCACACACACACACACACACACACACACACACACACACACACACACACACACACACACACACACACACACACACACACACACACACACACACACACATACACACACACATACACACACACACACATACACACACACACACACACACACACACACACACACACACACACACACACACACACACACACACACACACACACACACACACACACACATACACACACACATACACACACACACACACACACACACACACACACACAGATATTAGAAAGAACTTTTTTAGTGTCAGAGTGGTTGACAAATGGAATGCATTAGGAAGTGATGTGGTGGAGGCTGACTCCATACACAGTTTCAAGTGTAGATATGATAGAGCCCAATAGGCTCAGGAATCTGTACACCTGTTGATTGACGGTTGAGAGGCAGGACCAAAGAGCCAGAGCTCAACCCCCGCAAACACAACTAGGTGACAACTAGGTGAGTACACACAAAACCCACCCTTAGGAAGCAGCCCGTAGCAGCTGCCTAACCCCCAGAAAACCTATTCACTGCTAGGTGACCAGATGTATCAGGGTGTAAAAAACCTCTTGCCCCTTTTATCCCCTACTTCTACCAGGAATCGATCGAAACAGAAAGTTTATCAGGCTGATTGAGGCGCCCTTAATTAACTCAAGTGTAAGGTTATCACAATTGCTCTAACTACCAGAGGACTCGTCCTCCCCACCATTCCCCTGTCTTACCCCTCTCCCCAGGAATATATCTCCCCTCATCCATCATATCCTTCTCTCTGCCATCTTCTCACCTTTCCCCTCTTCCTCGGTGCTGCAATTTCTCACTTCGAGGATAACCGCCAGACAGATTGGATCTATCGCGACCGCTCGCTCGGATAAAGCCAACCTCCTCCTCCTCGGCATTCTTCTTTCTTTTTTTCCGGGGTGTGTGAGGGGAAGCTCGCGATTTCATTCTTCCAGCCTTCTCTCTGATCGATCCTCTTCTTCCTCCTCCTCCTGTCTCAGGTGTGGCAGTTGAGTTGGCGCAAATGTTGTACTTTTGCGTGTACTCTGGATCATCTGGTGCACATGTAAACAAAAGAAAACAGGCAGCGTTTCACATATTACAAAAAACAGGGAACGTTTCACATATTATAAAAAAACAGGCAACGTTTCACATATTACAAAAAAAACAGCCAACGTTTCACATATTACAAAAAAAACAGCCAACGTTTCACATATTACAAAAAAAACAGCCAACGTTTCACATATTACAAAAAAGAAAACAGACAACGTTTTCGTTCCTTCTGGAACATTTATCATAACAACAGAACATTACGCTCGGCCCTACACCGTACTGTCTAACTTGTTCTCTCCTGTCACGCGTCTGGAAGACGGGCGCCCGTAGCCACCAGTCCTTCTACCTGTCGTTCTTTCAACCTCGTTTCAAATGTATCCAAAGTCTTCGAAAACGTTCTTTGAGAGGGAAAGTTTCCGCGACATCTCGAACGCCGCAATCCGTCTTCTGTGATTACCCGCATGGCTTCCGAAATGTCTTG
This sequence comes from Procambarus clarkii, assembly GCF_040958095.1. Classification (NCBI taxonomy): domain Eukaryota; kingdom Metazoa; phylum Arthropoda; class Malacostraca; order Decapoda; family Cambaridae; genus Procambarus; species Procambarus clarkii. Next base: position 24,571,741 of record NC_091168.1, on the reverse strand, counting down.
GACTGGATGGTAGAGCGACGGTCTCGCTTTATGCAGGTTGGCGTTCAATCCCCCGACCGTCCAAGTGGTTGGGCACCATTCTGTCCCCTTGTCCCATCTCAAATCCTTATCCTGACCCCCTTCCAAGTGCTATATAGTCGTAATGGCTTGGCGCTTTCCCCCTGATAATTCCCTTCCCTTCCGAAATGTCACATTCCTACTGAAAAGTTCTTTTTTTTACCTTATTTAGAAATACTTCGGGATGACAGCGAATCCTCCGCTTTTGTCTTATTATTATTCACATCTTTATTGACAAAATTAATAACAATTTTGCCTCATCTGAGGATTTCAATTAAGTCTTATTAAAGTGAGGATAATGCTGGTATTCACTGTCACACAGGACAGAGGGTCATACATAAGACAATAGGTCTAAACTGTAGGCTGAAGCACACATATATATCATGGTTACAATCAATGTTTTAATGTATGAATATGTAAACACAACTTTCTACTGTGCACTGCCACACAGGGCAGGGATGGGTTCATAAGTGTTGCAGCTTAGAAGTAATATATATAAAATTGTTCTTCATTCTTTAAAATGGACAAAGCAAATTTTGGAGAAATTGTTAGGATGTCGTCCAGAACACGTGAGTCAATGAAATAGTTACACAGTTGGTGGTACAAGAGGCCAGGAGGTCTCAAGTCTTTGAAGGTTTCAACAATATATTTCTGAAGATTTTGGGTAAGTGTTATTGATAAAAAATGACTTTACGCTGTCATGCTGCTTACGGCTTCTCTACAACGAAGAGGAGAGTTTTTTCATCTGTTGGAGCCATCCCGTTGTTTGGTTGGTTTACTTCCGTTGTTTGGTTGATCTACTTCTGTTGTTTGGTTGGTCCACTTCCGTTGTTTGGTTGATCTACTTCCGTTGGTTGGTTGGTCTACTTCCGTTGTTGGTTGATCCCCTTCCGTTGCAAGCCAGTTAACTTGTGCCACTTTTCTCATAAAAAAATGTAATGCACTGGAGAATTTTACTGTTATTCATCCAAATTTTTGGTATTCATCTTGGTGACCTTCAAGAGTACGAGTTCATCAACCACTCTTCACTCTGCACCTATCAGAGGGCTGCATAACGAGTCTCGCATTTGGCAATACTGTTCCTTTACTAACGACCGGAATTCCCTTTTTTCTCTGTAACGCGCTTTTGTAGTTTAATGGCATTTTCTTCAAATGGAACGCGTTTTTAACAAGATTTTTCTTGACACACTCACAAAGAACATACTTACCTTTGTAAGTGAAGCCTTTGTCAATGTTCGTGGCTTTTCACCAATCTCTGATTTGTCATGGGATCCCTTGAAAGTGAAGCCTTTGTCAGTATTCGTGGATTTCACCAATCTCTGATTTGTCGTGGGATCCCTTGAAAGTGAAGCCTTTGTCAATATTCGTGGCTTTTCACCAATCTCTGATTTGTCATGGGATCCCTTGAAAGTGAAGCCTTTGTCAATATTCGTGGCTTTTCACCAATCTCTGATTTGTCATGGGATCCCTTGAAAGTGAAGCCTTTGTCAGTATTCGTGGATTTCACCAATCTCTGATTTGTCGTGGGATCCCTTGAAAGTGAAGCCTTTGTCAATATTCGTGGCTTTTCACCAATCTCTGATTTGTCATGGGATCCCTTGAAAGTGAAGCCTTTGTCAATATTCGTGGCTTTCCACCAATCTCTGATTTGTCATGGGATCCCTTGAAAGTGAAGCCTTTGTCAATATTCGTGGCTTTTCACCAATCTCTGATTTGTCATGGGATCCCTTGAAAGTGAAGCCTTTGTCAATATTCGTGGCTTTTCAAAAATCTCTGATTTGTCATGCGTTCTATCTATATTTTTTTGCGACGACTAAGTTTACCTCAGAGTAAGGTTAGCCGTCGCCAGATTTCCCCCATGAGGCTGTTCAGTAGCGGATTGTTTGGTTTTTAGGATTTGCCATTTTATAACGAAACTTAACTCTTCCTCAACAATTTGTATATCTTTCACCACTACTTCCTGGATCTTCAGGGGTCACAGTTTGCGATTTTGGCGGGTAAGGCTCCTCTGTCACATATGACGATTAAGGGGTGTTATATGTAAACAACTTTCTATTGTGCACTGCCACACAAGGGCAGGGATGGGTTATATCCTATATTTCATATCCTATCCTTTATTTCATGTCCGCACAAGCTATAAACTCCGCAAGAGTGCTCTTGTTAAGTCTAAATCCGTCTGCTGGACGAATCAGTACATCACTCTTCAACTCAGGCCAGATTTTGCCAGCCATACTCCTAATTAAATAGCTAATGAATGTTCCAACTTGTCTGAACTTCGTGGTCAACCAGAGAGCGGTAACTACAACACAAGACGCTCAAGTCAGTTATCAGTGACATCGTAAGCGACCATTCATCCCCCCCCCCAGCTGACCTACATTTAGAATATGTTCTCTCAACAAGAGAGATATTCGGGAAACATCAATAGGCAGCAAGAAAGCCCTTAAATTTCATTTACAAACGTAAATATTATTCCCGTAAGGGAACAAAAAGGAAAGTGAGACTAACGTTTCTCCCTTTCCCACTCCTGAAATCCGAGGTGGAGAAGGTAACCCTGTAAAGGCTGGTTATGACTCCATGTGTCCTCTTCACCGGCCTCTGGAACATTCCCTGGGAATGTTGACAGCGAGAGAGAATGGTGGCAGCGGTGGGATGGAGCTTCGTTGTTATTGTTGTGGTGGTGGGTTGTAAGTGGTGGTGGTAGGTTGTAGGTTGTAAGTGATGGTTGTGGTGGTGGTGTAAGTGGTGGTGGTGGTGATAGGTTATAAGTGGTGGTGGTAGGTTGTAAGTGGTAGTGATGGTGGTAGGTTGTAAGTGGTGGTGGTGGTAGGTTATAAGCAATGGTGACAGACTGCAAGCGATGGTGACAATATCAGAGTATATATATATATATATATATATATATATATATATATATATATATATATATATATATATATATATATATATATATATATATATATATATATATATATATATATATATATATATATTACCTGCATGTCATTCTATCAGCTGCAGTATAACTATACATTCTCCATGTCTATTCTGTTCTACTCTCGGTCCAGCGCTAGGCACGAATTATACTATGTATGATGAAACGTTCCCCGCGTGTGTATTAATGCATGTATTAATCGGCCTGTCATGCATCGTTTAATCTCGATAAAAATATGAGTGTGCTTGTAGGCAAAATCTATCGCAAAATGGTCCTCCTTTCTGTGATATTTTCCCCTGTTGTATATGTATTGATAGGAAGGGAGGGGTGGGAGACGGGAAGAAAAATAGGGGGAGGATTTGAGAGAGAGAGAGAAAGAGGAGAGTGCACTGGTGGGAGAGAGAGATTAATTGGTCCATTAGCTCTCCCTGATCAGTTCTCTAATAGGGATGTATAGGCAATACAGTTCAAAGAACATCCGCTTGCTATTTATAACCATTTCTAGCATGTACCGACTTCCTATATATATATATATATATATATATATATATATATATATATATATATATATATATATATATATATATATATATATATATATATATATAGATATAGATAATATAATATAACAATTTGGACAAGGATATCACATGGTTTTTTTAATTTTTTAGATAAGTTTTGCTGATAACAGCATTTGGTGTTTCTTTTTATTCATAACTTGTATATCTAATAATAAGCTTAGTTAACTGAATAGATTAGAGATTTTTTAATGCCACAATGGACATAATCCTCAAATAGCAACATATCCTGCCACTGCCAAAACTCCCATTGCTGTCAGATTATAAAATGATCAATTCTAACAAATTTTCTCGACATGGTTAATGGATCAGTCATGATTGTGTTAGTGGTTTCATATGTATTGGCAACGTCCATTATTTAATCACAAAGGAAATATGTAGACAAGGTTCACATATTTAGCGTATTACTAGTCTATCGTGTCTATCTCCCTCTGTCGACTAAGTGAACCACTCGACACTGGAGTCGGTGGAGGAGTCGATCTGCCCGTGTATACTCATAGCGTAATACAGGCATTGTGGGTTATGAAAATGTACAGTTTTTTTTAAGTGTTCGTTGGTGTTTGGGGGGAGTGAGGAAGACGGAGCGAGGAGTGTTGAATCCTGCTTGTGTGGACGAGTCTTCCGGGTCATGTCCTTGTGCTCCCGCCACAATCTCTTTTCTATGTAGAAAATATCTCGGTGTTGGGAGGGGGGGGGGGGGGGGTCGTGAAGTGGTTCCGATGGGAGAGGAAAGAGATACGGAGAGAAACAGGGAGACGGAAAGCAGAGGAAGGGAAAGGAGGCAAATGTAGACACCGGTAAGAGGTGTGTACTCATCTAGTTGTGCTTGCGGGGGTTGAGCTTTAGCTCTTTGGTCCTGCCTCTCAACCGAGGCGGGACCACGTGTGCCACTGTGTGTGTGTGTGTGTGTGTGTTCCGATGCCTTGATTCATGGCATCGGAATATCTTCCGATAATTTAATGACAGTATGTGGTCCTTCACGGGGGTATTCAGGCCCGTGCCACCTCTTGAGTGGCTTAATCTTCATCACTCAGCAAGTGGAACATCACCAGGCAGAGCCTCAACCAATGGGCCCCAGCCTCGAGCGTCACTACAATATTTCCAGGATGTGGCATGAGGCTTCAGGAGCAAAAATCTACAGCCTAAACATAAGTCTCTCCCTCCAGATACTCTTCACTTGTATTGAAAATGTTCAACGTTAGGGGAAACGCCACAGTATTTTGTGCTTACTATGCTTCAGATTTTCCCTATTTTGTATTTCAGATTTTCCCTATTTTACGCTTCAAATTTTTTATATTTTTTTCGCCCCGGACAAGTAAAGAGTATCGTGGGATACACTGCATACAGAAAGTGTGCTCACTACTCCTAATTTACGATGGTTTTTTGGTTGAATTTACACATGCTTTTAGTACTAGTTTCTATGCTGTTAAAGTGTGGCCATTAGCCCTTGTTGACGTTGGTGAGGTTGTGGTGTTTGTGGTGGGTGATGGGTGTGGTGTTTGTGGTGGTGATGGGTGTGGTGTTTGTGGTGGTGATGGTTGTGGTGGTGATGGGTGTGGTGTTTGTGGTGTTTGTGGTGGTGATGGTTGTGGTGTTTGTGGTGGTGATGGTTGTGGTGTTTGTGGTGGTGATGGTTGTGGTGTTTGTGGTGGTGATGGGTGAGGTGTTTGTGGTGGTGATGGTTGTGGTGTTTGTGGTGGTGATGGTTGTGGTGTTTGTGGTGGTGATGGTTGTGGTGTTTGTGGTGGTGATGGTTGTGGTGTTTGTGGTGGTGATGGTTGTGGTGTTTGTGGTGGGTGATGGGTGTGGTGTTTGTGGTGGTGATGGTTGTGGTGTTTGTGGTGGTGATGGGTAAAGCAATGTTTAACTAAGCAGCAGATATATTGATCTATCTCTCAACATCATCCTTGATATCGAACCCTGGACAGATCCTGTCACCCACGTGTACCACTGACAGGGTCCATCACTGTCTACACAAGCACCCCATTAACCAAAGAACATAAGTTAGAGTACAGCAAAGCCTGCGTCTGACATAGCCTAAATCAGCGGCTCTCTAGCTAGCATTCGACTGTTAAAATTGACTTTAGACATGGCTCAACTTCGCCTGGCGTCCCCTTGCCAAGCATGTTGATTTAATGGAGCCCGGCGGACTATTTATGCGATGCAGGCCACCACGTGTTTTGCTATCGCTGAATACACATCTTACGCTAGTGCAGAATGTTCCGTAACTCGCTGAGCTGACTGCTTTCCCGGGAAGGTGTCGCTCGCTCTTCATATGAGACAATCGGCCGGAAGGGGTTATTCTGCCTACTATAAAGGTGACTTTATGGGGACTATTGCTTCATTGTGGTGACTACCCTTCACAGGTGAGGTTACCTCTCTCACCCATGACACACAAGTGACAATATTCAAGCCAATGTGTCGATACGTTACGATAGCTGAAATATGTGAGGTGCCATCCTTAGCAAGCGTGCCAGCTGGCACCCTATGGTGGTGACGTGGGCTGTGGAGGCGACGGGCGTGGGTGGCTGGGTGAATAATTGCTTGCTGGGAATGGGTGGTGGTGGTGGTGGTGGTTGGCTGGTTGATCATGTCTGGTAAGGTGCTGGTTGGTTTTGTGGGGGATGAACAGTAGTTCATCCTCACGAAAACCACATTTTATGGTGGCCCAACTTTCATATTTTTGTTGTACTTGGGCTAGTAGTTAGATACACACATACACATGCATACACACACTCACACACACACACACACACACACACACACACACACACACACACACACACACACACACACACACACACACACACACACACACACACACACACACACATGGCGTGTGAGTAGTGAGTAGTAGTTCTTTTAGCGTGAGAGTAGTGGGAAAATGGAATGCGCTTCAGGAACAGGTTGTGGAAGCAAATACTATTCATAATTTTAAAACCAAGTATGATAGGGAAATGGGACAGGAGTCATTGCTGTAAACAACCGATGCTCGAAAGGCGGGATCCAAGAGTCAATGCTCGATCCTGCAGACACAACTAGGTGAGTACACACTCGTCCTATGAGTTCAAGGCTTACCATGAACTATAGGAAAAGAATGCTCTCAGTCAGCTACTAAGAGTCAGGTGTCTATTCCTTCACCCACCTGTGACCTCTATTGGCAACCGTGATAGTATCTTTACTGTTAGCCCTTACTGGCAGTTCCTTGACCTAATCTTGAGCAGCTGAATCATGGCATTTCCTGTTGGGCTCGTCCTTAGAGCAAGTCCATTACCACTAGCATCCAACCACTTCGTCATGCCACCTGGATAGTTACGTAGATATTTGTGATGGTCTGAAAGTATCTTACGGTTCCCGTAATAGTGTACTTGTAAACTGGCACGTGAACCTTTGTCCTAAACCGAGATTATTCTCAAGTTATAACTTTAATGTATTATAAATCGTTGGTTTAAAATATAAAGTGTATGCTGAAATCATTCTCAAGTTATAACTTTAATGTATTATAAATCGTTGGTTTAAAATATAAAGTGTATGCTGAAATCCTCTTTTTTTTTTAGAAACGGTCTGAAAAATGAGTTTTTCTGTAAACGGAATTCAAGGGCACACTTAAATAGTTTTCAAATTCCATATTTCACTTTTTGGACAATATTATACCATGTTAATGTAACCAAACGAAACCTAACGAAACCTTAACATAAATTAACCTTAACCTAACCATTGATAGAGAGTAGAAAATAACATGAATAATGTAATCGTTCTGAATGCATTACTGCGAACGGATTTACTCCCTGAGGACTGGTTGCTGTTCAGCGCCAAATGTCTGTCTGTCTCTCTCTCTCTCTCTCTCTCTCTCTCTCTCTCTCTCTCTCTCTCTCTCTCTCTCTCTGTCTCTGTCTCTGTCTCTGTCTCTCTCTGTCTCTCTCTCTCTCTCTCTCTCTGTCTCTCTCTCTCTCTCTCTCTCTCTCTCTCTCTCTCTCTCTCTCTCTCTCTCTCTCTCTCTCTCTCTCTCTCTCTCTCTCTCTCTCTCTCTCTCTCTCTCTCTCTCTCTCTCTCTCTCTCTCTCTCTCTCTCTCTCTCTCTCTCTCTCTCTCTCTCTCTCTCTCTCTCTCTCTCTGTCTGTCTCTCTCTCTCTCTCTCTCTCTCTCTCTCTCTCTCTCTCTCTCTCTCTCTCTCTCTCTCTGTCTCTGTCTCTGTCTCTCTCTCTCTCTCTCTCTCTCTCTCTCTCTCTCTCTCTCTCTCTCTCTCTCTCTCTCTCTCTCTCTCTCTCTCTCTCTCTCTCTCTCTCTCTCTCTCTCTCTCTCTCTCTCTCTCTCTCTCTCTCTCTCTCTCTCTCTCTCTCTCTCTCTCTCTCTCTCTCTCTCTCTCTCTGTCTCTCTCTCTCTCTCTCTCTCTCTCTCTCTCTCTCTCTCTCTCTCTCTCTCTCTCTCTCTCTCTCTCTCTCTCTCTCTCTCTCTCTCTCTCTCTCTCTCTCTCTATCTCTCGTTTCTACTCTTTCTACTCCTTATCGTCTCCTCCTCTTCTCCATCTTTCATTATTTATTTTTGTAATTTCCCCCCCTGTTTCTCCCTCTATGCCTCCCTCCCTCCCTCACCTCTGACCTCCCGTTATCTCTGTTTCCTCCCCCTCATTTACTCCTCTTTCATCTTCTTTCCTGTTTTTATAAGAGCGTTTGCCTCTCTTATCTCACTCTCTACTGGCACTCTCACTCTCTACTGGCACTCTCACTCTCTTCTGGCACTCTCACTCTCTTCTGGCACTGCCTAAGTTCGCTCACTCACTCTGACACAATGTCATGGTTCAATCATGTCGGTAGCGCACTCATATGCAATAACAAACCGGTTTCACTCTCTAAGTGAGGAGGTAACGATTGGGCACGATGCTGACTGTTCGCCCCTGTTGACCCAGCAGGTGCTGCATGGGGACCTGGATGTAAATCGGTTAACGGATTGTGTTCTTGGGGAATCAAAGTTTAATAAGGGTTAAGACTGAGCTGTGGAAGGAGAGATGTTAGTGTGTAAAATAAAAGGATTATCTATTATCTTTTACTATCTATTATCTATTATCCTATCTATTATCAATTATCCTCCTTATTATGTATTATCCTATTGTCTATTATCCTTTTTATCTATTATCTATTATCATGTATAAGGTAAAGACAGTAGGTTATCTTGTATAACGGGTTAGAAATGTTATTTTTTTCGCCATTAACTAATGATATATTTGTTATTTTCTTGATAGCGTAATTTGTATGAAAAATATACGATGCAAAAGAGGACACGTCTACGAAGAGGAATGAATTATTTGTTTGGACTAGAGCCTCGGCTGGAGAGCTCCAGGTAACGACTACCAACAAAACTTTAATAATAAACCAACAAGAAATAATATTTTTCTCCGCACAGAATCCCGAGAAAAAACTAAATCTTAGAAGATGTGTAAAAAGAAAAAGTTACATTTCCCCCTCCCTGACGTGAGTGGCACACACACACACACACACACACACATACATATACACACACATGGTGTTTGGCACTCTTAAGAGCGGGGAGGGGGAGGGGGGGGGGGTAAAGAGCCACGTGCCTGGGAGCTCTACGTCGCCCCCCCCCACCCTCATAGAGGGCCAATTAGGCTCTGGGGGACTCTATTCACACATGTCACGGGAGGTAGTGGATAGCTGGCTGAAGTGACGCCCTGGAATTGAAGCTAGAATGGATAGGGTGTGGGTATGGGGGGGTGTGGGGGGGGGAAGGGAGCTGGAATGGGGAGGTGGGATAGGTTGGGAAAGGGGTTAAGGTGTGGGTATAGGGTGGGATGGGGGGGGGGGATTGAAGGGAAGCAATGGGGGTTCAGAACTGAGAGTTGAGAGGTTAAAATTCTTCAAGTATCATCTTTTAGTTTCTTATCTGTCTTAATTCCTCAATCCCTCCCTCCCTCTCCTCTTGCAAGACCCGCGTTCGATCCCCGATGGTCCAAAGGGGGGGGGGGGCTGCGTACCCTTTCCTCACACTGTTTCTCTTACTGCCTCTGGTATTCTATACTCATATATCCTCCAGGTGCCGCCCACTCCTCCTGGCTTAGCCCCCCTTCTCTTCTTTTCCTACCTTCCTCCTCTTTCCTCTTTCCTACCTTCCTCTCACTCCCTCTTTCCCCCTCCCACTTGCACCGTGGCTGGAGACGAACCCTGGCTCCGTAACAACCACTGACCCACGTTGACGAGTCATTCCCTGACGACCAACCATGACAGCGCTGCCAGCCAGGATACCCAAGGAAAGGTGCTAAGATTAACAATGAGAGCTGAGGAGAAAGAAAGGCAGTAGAAGTGAGGGAATAAGTGGGAGGGATTCGTAAATAATTGAAAAGGGAGGAACGGAAAGGAAAGAAGGCAAGTGTAGTGAGAGAGAGAGAGAGAGAGAGAGAGAGAGAGAGAGAGAGAGAGAGAGAGAGAGAGAGAGAGAGAGAGAGAGAGATTTCAACTGCTACTATTTATAAACTACACTGAAACGCTACCATCACCCTAATTGTAACTTAAGTTTCATCCCAAGTTTTCAATATCAGGAGACCTGGGGCCAGATTCACGAAAGCACTTACGCAAGCACTTACGAACCTGTACATCTTTTCTCAATCTTTGGCGGCTTTGTTTACAATTATTAAACAGTTAATGAGCTCCGAAGCACCAGGAGGCTGTTTATAACAATAACAACAGTTGAATGGGAAGTTTTCATGCTTGTAAACTGTTTAATCAATGTTACCAAAGCCGTCAAAGATTGAGGAAAGATGTACACGTTCGTAAGTGCATGCGTAAGTGCTTTCGTGAATCTGGCCCTTGGAGAACGCCGAGCATAATAGTATGTCAACATAATCCAAGAACAAGTGTAAAAACACAAACAAATGCTCAAAAATGCTCCTGGCTTTTCGCTCAAAAAATCCTAAAACCACATATTGTTTACTATACAAGGATAGAGAAGAATTTAGGAGGGTGTGTATGTGGGATAGTAACTGGGGTGGGATGGGTACTGGGGTGGGAGAGGGGGGGGATATATGGAAGGGGGGTCCTTTCCCATTGTTTGGTCAAGCTGCGCGCGACATTTAACAGATCATATGATTGTTTTTGTTTGTATTTAACATTGATCTTTCTCGTGAGTATTAACACGGGGTTTTAATTCTCAGCTGGATGTTAATTGTATTAAATTATCAATTATCAACAACAATAACTAACAGATCTAAATGTTCATCAAATGTTCCGTAAGACAGTGGAAATGTTCACCAAATGTTCCATAAAACAGTGGAAATGTTCATCAAATGTTCCATAAGACAGTGGAAATATTCACCAAATGTTCCATAAGCCAGTGGAAATGTTCACCAAATGTTCCATAAGACAGTGGAAATGTTCACCAAATGTTCCATAAGCGAGTGGAAATGTTCACCAAATGTTCCATAAGCCAGTGGAAATGTTCACCAAATGTTCCATAAGCCAGTGGAAATGTTCACCAAATGTTCCATAAGCCAGTGGAAATGTTCACCAAATGTTCCATAAGCCAGTGGAAATGTTCACCAAATGTTCCATAAGACAGTGAAAATGTTCACCAAATGTTCCATAAACTGCAAATCAAATGATTTACACAAAAGAACAGCTAAAATTAAATATTGATCGGCGAGTCACACAAATTTAATAAATGGCTATGAATGTTAAATGAGGTTGGTAATGACCTTGTGTGGTGAAGCTGAGGGTGATTATGGTGAGGCTGTGGTGATTATGGTGAGGCTGTGGTGATAGTGAGGCTCATGGTGACCCCCCAACCATATAGTTGTTTAAGATTCGCAACTTGGAACAAAAAATTCCAAGTAGCACAGGCTATGGTGATCCCGTATTCCCAACCATATAGCTCCTGTGAAGGCCACGAGTATTCGAAGTTGGAAATTGGGTGAGCGTTAACGCGTAGAAGAAATAGGCGGGGTATTAGCGCGCGTGAAAATTGGGCAACAGCGGTAATTAAAGCCATTTAAAATTGAAACAGTATTATAGCAAGTGGAAATTATGAGAAAATTAACGCCAAATGAGAATTTGCCAGCCCGTAATGTAAATTCTTGGCCTGTTGGAGATACATAATTCCCGCTGTATATCTCTCTGGCTTTTGGCGGCGGGAAGCGACAGCGTAATTGTATATATGCGTCCAGCGGCGGCCACTAGGCTTTTATGCACCTGGACGGAGTGAGGAAGTTATTTTGATTAGCTCAAAGTTATCACCGGCGCCACGCTCCTGATATGTCAGTCCTACCAGAGTATGATTAATAACTCGCCTCACAGTATGACTACATCACCTGCCAATATGAGTACATAATGTAATGTTAATTGTGCCATCTTTTTCACAGGGAGAAAATAGTTGTAATTAGTGCCGTGGATTATTAACCTTGGAACACCATGATAACTGTGATCAATATTTGTGATCTTCAGAACCTATGATAACATTCGGCAAAGCTTCAACCGTCATCACTATGTTATCTTCGACCGAAAATGATGAGTTTTAAGGTACCAAGACAATTTCGAAGGGAAATTGATGATCCTTTGGTATTTCGTTGACCTTGTGGGGGGGGGGGTGGAAATGATGAATTTTGAGCAAAACTGATGATCATTTAAGTTCCAGGTTAACTTTTACTAGAAATAGATGAATGATTAAAACAAGCTTCGTGATTGTATTGTTTCGTTGTTCATGAAGTGTTCCATTCACAGCAAAATATTGTTCCATGTGGAAGATAACATATAGCAGAACATTGTTCTTTCTTACTGTGAGAGATAACATAGGCTCCAGTTGGAAACTTGATGCTTGTGAACAAATATGAATCATATTTTCGATTATAATAACAAATAATTAATAATTACTAACGTGGAATAACTTTTCAAAATTACCCTTGTGAATATTCACGTAATTTCTTTCTTTTATTTCATTGGAAACGAATAGCATCAAGAAAAATGTATTACAAGAGAATTACAAGGAAATGTAGTTCAGTTACTGGTCCCTTCCTCAGTCTATGTGAAGATTGTGTTCATTATAAGACTGATAACACTCTGATAGCCGGTGCCAGATTCACGAAAGCAATTACGCAAGCACTTACGAACCTGTCCATCTTTTCTCATTCTTTGTCGGCTTTGTTTCCAATTATTAAACAGTTAATGAGCTCCGAAGCACCAGGAGGCTGTTTATAACAATAACAACAGTTGAATGGGAAGTTTTCATGCTTGTAAACTGTTTAATAAATGTAACCAAAGCCGTCAAAGATGGAGGAAAGATGTACACGTTCGTAAGTGCTTGCGTAAGTGCTTTCGTGAATCTGGCCCCTGGTACGTGGCGGCAGGTTGATGAGGGAGATCAAACACGAATGATATAAACTATGAAGAGTTAGATTCGCTACCCGGAACAAGAAGTTCCAAGTAGCACGGGCTATGGTGAGCCCCGTCTTGTTCTGGAGTAGAAGCACTCCCAGAACCCCATCAAGCAGGTCGACTCCTTGAGGTCACTCCCAGTACCTTCCTCTTACATCAACCTCTCTATATCTTGGACGCTTGTACGCCACAGTACACAACCCCCACACGGTGTGTACATAACCCCCCCCCCCATTGTATGTACACAGCCCCCTCGGTGTAATTAACTAAGTGTAATTACCTAAGTGTAGTTACAGGATGAGAGCTACGCTCGTGGTGTCCCGTCTTCCCAGCACTCTTTGTCATATAACGCTTTGAAACTACTGACGGTGTGTACATGAGTTGTGTAGATGTCTGGCTGAAGTATAAATTAAAGAGGCAAACGTGACTATAATAATAATTCATTTTGTCGCGGTCAGGAAGCCTATATATGTGTATATACTTAATATGTATATACCTAAGTGTATGTACATACATAAGGCTGGTATCGAGGTCCCTTCCCAAAGGTTGAACTACTGACCTTTCCCAAGAGCTAACCCCACACAATAGTTGTCTATAACTCCCCCCAGGTAACTATTTACTACTAGGTGAACAGTTGCATTAGGTGAAATGGGGAACGTGCCCAACCATTTCTGTTCCGCCCTGGGTTCGAATCCCCGACTGTGAGTCGAGAACAAACTCAACTAAAATACATTTTGCGGCATTTCCCAACAATTGTGACATAATTTCAAGAATTAATTACTTACATATATTTTTGATGATTGAGAATTGATGTGTGACGATTCATGTCGAGCAATTAAGGCTTAATTAGTTAATTAACAAAATATTAAAACTTCAATTTGGTTAATGTGGTATTAAAGATAACAGGCTTCCCCCCCCCCCTTCCCAGTGAAGCTGTATGGTACAGCGGATTAAATAAGTTTTTAAAATAAATAAATAAAATTGCATTAATTCGACTAACAGAAACTATCGAAAATAAAACGAATTTTGTTTTTATCCGCGTCGCGTGAAAAATAATATTATGATATCGGAGAATTAAATTTCAAGTGAGTTCCGCATACTGTTTTGTGTATTGATATATGTATTTGTTTTGTTTACCTGTACTCATCTAGTTGTACTCTCCTAGTTGTGCGGGGGGTTGAGCTTTGGCTCTAATTAAACGGTCAATCACCTGGTTTACAGATTTTGAAGCCTATTGGGACTCTATCACATCTACATTTGAAACTGTGTGTATGGAGTCTGCCTCCACCACATCACTACTTAATGCATTACATTTGTTAACTACTCTGATACAAAAAATCTTTCTAATGTCTCTGTGGCTCATTTGGGTACTAAGTTTCCACCTGTGTCCCATAGTTCGTGTTCCACCCCGTGGTAAATAGTTGGTATTTGTCCACCCCCTGTCAATTCCCCTGAGAATTTTGTAGGTAGTTATCATGTCTCCCCTTAGTCTTCTGTCTTCCAGGGACGTGAGGATTAGCTCCCATAGCCTTTTCTAGTAGCTCATATCTCTCAGATCTGGGACTAGTCCGGTGGCGTACCTCTAAATCATCCCTAACTTTGTCTTGTGTTTTACTAGGTGGGGATTCGAGGCTGGAGACGTAGTTGGTGTTGATAACGGGAGTACTATCAGCCCCGTAACACTGATCCAAGAGTAAATTATTGGAGCTAGATTTGCCCCAGCGAGGCTCTTGTTATATTAAATGGTAACTGCTAGGCTTCTCTCCCACTGACCGCATACATCCTTTGTTCTCCAGATGCGTGTTATCAAGAAGTGGACAGAAGGCCTACATTTACTCTCTTTTAGTACTGATAATTAAGTTAGTTCAAGGGAAATGTTTATTGTCCAAAGACTGATGTATTAAAAGATTTTACCATTAATATAGCTGGTGAATCTAATAGCGGCATATGGCAATGATATATATCCCTCTTTTTCTACCTAGGAAAATGCTACTGTGCCTCATTTTCTGTAAGTGATTAAAGCACTATTTCTAGGGTTAATTGGTAATTACAAAACAACAGCAAAATTATCTGCCTATTGTATTAAATGTTAGTAAATGGGGTCAAGTTTTTCCCACACTAATTGAATATGAAAGATGAACTTGGCTAATGTCTGAAAATTGTATACAATATGTAGGAATATATATATGCAGTGTTTTGCTGCCAGCACGGTCACTCACCCTAGTTTTCTCTTTCCCTACAGGTGAGCACAGTCTGCTCCACGCACACGTCACCAGGTAGGGAAAAGTTGGCACTCTGTAACCTAACGCACATGTGCACCTGCATGGTGTGAGTGTGTGTGTGTACCTGTGCATGGCGTGTGCGTTCTGACCCTGGTAAGTGTCTAATCTCTTCTCTTAGACGTATTCCTTGGATCTCAGCTCTCTTCCTTAGCTCTCCTCCTCAGCCTCGGCAGTTGCCAAGGGAGCCAGGTGAAAGATAACTAGAAATAGTAATTGTTTGTGTGAGAGTTTGGCTTAATGCTGCATGAACTCCTTGCAAAGCTCTTGCAGGCGGTCTGTTGCACCTGCTTGTAAGTCTCAGCTGAGGAGTTCAGTTGGAAGATCTTGCGACTAGCCGCGTGTGACACCACTGATTACAGGCTCGGATCATTCGATTAATTAAGCGGTTGTAATTAATCAGTTGGACGAGGATTGCATGAGAAATCCGTCAGAAAGGGAGAAATCGACTTCAGAATCAAGATTTATTGAGCCGATTGGGCACTGTCTCACCACTGACTCCCTGTGAGGACCACCTAGTTGTGCTTGCGGGAGTTGAGCTCTGGCTCTTTGGTCCCGCCTCTCAACTGTCAATCAACTGTTTACTAGCTACTTTTTTTTCTCCGCACCACACACACACATCCCAGGAAGCAGCCCGTGACAGCTGACTAACTCCCAGGTACCTATTTATTGCTAGGTAACAGGGGGCATTCAAGGTGAAAGAAACTTTGCCCATTTGTTTCTGCCTGGTGCGGGAATCGAACCTGTGCCACAGAATTACGAGTACTGCACGCTATCCACCAGGTTACCAGGCCCCCTCCACCATGTGTGTGTGTGTGTGTGTGTGTGTGTGTGTGTGTGTTTTATCCTCGATCTTGAGGTTATCTTGAAATGATTTCGGTATTTTTTTTAGTGTCCCCGCGGCCTGGTCCTCGGCTAGGCCTCCACCCCAGGAAGCAGCCCGTGACAGCTGACTAACACCCAGGTACCTATTTTACTGCTAGATAACAGGGGTATAGGGTGAAAGAAACTCTGCCCATTGTTTCTCGCCGGCGCCCGGGATCGAACCCGGGACCACAGGATCAGAAGCCCAGTGTGCTGTCCGCTCGGCCGACCGGCTCCCTCCGGTCCGATGTCCAACCTCCTGTTCTTCCTGTCGCCTGTTCTGTCTTTTTTGTCCTCTCTCTCTCTCTCTCTCTCTCTCTCTCTCTCTCTCTCTCTCTCTCTCTCTCTCTCTCTCTCTCTCTCTCTCTCTCTCTCTCTCTCTCTCTCTCTCTCTCTCTCTCTCTCTCTCTCTGTCTCTCTGTCTCTCTCTCTCTCTCTCTCTCTCTCTCTCTCTCTCTCTCTCTCTCTCTCTCTCTCTCTCTCTCTCTCTCTCTCTCTCTCTCTCTCTCTCTCTCTCTCTCTCTCTCCTCTATCCATCATCACCATCTGACACTTGTCAAGTATTTGCCATATGTAAATATTTATCTGTGAGTGAATTAATTATCTGTTATCAGATTACATCCTTGTAATTACCCCCCACAGTCAAATTTCCACACGGGAATGACGCCGTGGTAAATGATTACAGTGATTACGTAATGAATTTTGTCAATCAAGATGTTAAGAATAATAATAATAAGTGATTACGACAAATTGCAAGATGCGTCGTCTTTACTTTGGGAAGTGACTTCCCCGCCGGTGATGACAGTTAAAAGGCCGCTGCTTATGGGTGAAGCTCTTGGCCCCCAGGCTGTCAGCTGTCGGTAGTGTAATGTAGTATAGCGTCCAGCTCTTAAGAGTTATGACAGAAATATGTTTAAACGTGTGTGAATGGAATTAACTTCGACTCTTTTTTTTTGGGGCCTTCTGGTTCATTATATTTTGTTCACTATTGTTTGGTTAAAGGGTTTCTTAGATTAACCTCTCGTTGTGCTGCTGCTGCTGTTCCAGTCTAACGTTTCATTCTGATCTACAGTGCGAATGTTGTTTAAGATCTTATAAGCTGGGATCATGTCTCTCTCTCTCTCTGTCTCTCTCTGTCTCTCTCTCTCTGTCTCTCTCTCTCTCTCTCTCTGTCTCTCTCTGTCTCTCTCTCTCTCTCTCTCTCTCTCTCTCTCTCTCTCTCTCTCTCTCTCTCTCTCTCTCTCTCTCTCTCTCTCTCTCTCTCTCTCTCTCTCTCTCTCACTCTCTCTCTCACTCTCTCTCTCTCTGTCTCTCTCCCTCTCTCCCTCTCCCCCCCAGCCACCATATGAGCCACACCCCCCCCTCCCCTGTAGCATGGTGTGGTCGCCTTATACAGACAGCTGTAGAGGATATCCATATTCATCTCCAACTCCTTGTTGGGAAGTGTAATTGCTGCTCCTACAAAAGATGCCTCGCCGTCGCCAAACCATATTGGAAGTAACAAAGTGTGAACCGTTTGGGCTTGGACTTGAATATACTGATGGGAGAGAGTGTGTGTAACGCTGACAGGAAGGCTACTGTGGTGCCATCCTTAGCTGTGGTGCCACCCACACAGAAGACAGAAGAGTAAGGGGAGACATGATCACCACCTACATAATCTTCAGAGGAAATGACAGGGAGGACAAAGACAAACTTATTTAGCATGGGTGGAACACGAGCAAGGGGACTCAGGTGGAAACGTCGTTGTACACAAATGAGCCACAGAGACATTAAAAAAATATTTTTTTCAGTGTCAGAGTAGTTAACAGGTGGAATGCATTAGGCAGTGATGTGGTGGAGGCTGACTCCATACACAGTTTCAAATGTAGATATGATAGAGCCCAGTAGGCTCAGGAATCTGTATACCAGTTGATTGACAGTTGAGAGGCGGGACCAAAGAGACAAAGCTCAACCCCCGCAAGCACAATTAGGTGAGTACACACACACACATACACACACACAAACACACACACACACACACAAACACACACACATCCATTGCGCCAGTATACTTATTTCAGTGTAGTTGTGGAGTAAATATTGCGTGCATTAAGGGGAAAACTTTCTGGCCAGAGGGCTGGAGTGAACCCGTAATTACCACCCGGAGCAAAACTTCCTTAAATTCCCCAATTATTAAACAAGGGGTCGACCCGCCTCTGAAAACACGGCAGGGGAAATGTTGACTCTGAAAAGGCACGGTTTTCCCCTGCTGCTTCCCTACCTGGGGCGTGGGGGGGGGAGTGTTGTGGGTGGCAGGGGAGATGTCCAGTGGGTGTTGATTGATAAAGATTAAGACACCCAAGAGGTGGCACGGGCATGAATAGCCCGTAACAGTGGGTGTTGTGGATGGTGCTTCCTTATAGACCTGGATGAGGTGAACTGCTGTTTTAGATTCAGCTACTCGGAAAAAAAAAAGAGTTTCAAGTAGCACGGGCTACGGTGAGCCCGAGGTGAACTGCATTTGTACACTCTTAGAGTGCGTTGACTCATCTGAGTGTCCTCCCCCCCCCCCTCCCCACACACACACAGACACATACCTGGCCGCCCACACACCTACCCACTCACACACATCTGCCAACCCACACACACCTGATCCGATTTCTATAAGGCGGTTCATAAGCTTTCAACTTCATCCTCCATCGATTAGTTTTTTTGGAAAACTCGTCGAAATATCATATGAATTCCGGGTTTGTGGGTTATCTTTTGTGATCGACCTGGTTATCTGCCCTCGCAGATAACAAAGTCGTTCTCTCCCACACCTGGAGAACGCAAATATGCTTGTAAACCTGCCCCGGGACACTCAATTTGCGTGCGTTATAAAACGAAACTTTGCGTGTGTGTGTGTGTGTGTGTGTGTGTGTGTGTGTGTGTGTGTGTGTGTGTGTGTGTGTGTGTGTGTGTGTGTGTGTGTGTGTGTGTGATCTGAGGCACTGACAGTTGACTTGTCATTTGCGAAATATTAATTGGCGTCTTCAGTGGGCGGAGGAGAGGACGTTGACTAGTGAGACTACCACCAAGTGCCGTCGGGACGGTGAAATAGCCTTGACTAACATCGTCTTTTGTACAGTCACGGATGGTCGAGTGGTTAAAGTACCGTATAATACACCAGTGGCATTGTAGCTCCTGGCTGTCCCGGGTTCGAGTCACCTCAACCCGTCAACCAAGAGGCCTGGTGGGAGACAGAGACAGCGCTTACCGCAAGAGGAACAATTGTCTCCCAAGAACATATCGCATTCCCAGCCCGTAGTCTCTCTCAATCTTCGTTAATTAAAAACTTTTGTCTTGCACCGGTGAAATGTGAAAACTTTTAAGGCTGAGTGAGCCACGTTTGGAGGCTAAGAGAGCTGTGTTGCAAAAGCAGGATTAATTATATTGCACGATTGTTGACCATGGGAGCCTGCATGTATATATGATACTTGTTAGAATAATGTTCAATCATACAATTGATGTCGTTGTCCCGCACGCACTCGCTGTGCCTTCCTTGCGTGCATTATGCAGTTGCACGCAGAATAGTTTGGGAGACTATATAGTCGCGCCATGTAATGGATGAGTTGGGCACTTGCCTCTGGTGCCTCTGGTGGCACTGGTGGCAGTCATCCTGCCTTAAAACTTCACTCTTCACTCAGGGTTCGAGGATATTGATGGTCTCGTCCTCAGCGGATGAGTGTGACTCTGAAGGCTAGCTTTTGGGCTCAATGTCACATAGGATTTATTTGTGTGATAAGCTTCAGAATCTCAATCTCTCTCTCTCTCTCTCTCTCTCTCTCTCTCTCTCTCTCTCTCTCTCTCTCTCTCTCTCTCTCTCTCTCTCTCTCTCTCTCTCTCTCTCTCTCTCTCTCTCTCTCTCTCTCTCTCTCTCTCTCTCTCTCTCTCTCTCTCTCTCTCTCTCTCTCTCTCCTAAGTACCTGGTGAAGCTGTAAGCAAGAGCTGTTATCCTACCTCAGCTTATCTGAAGCCTGCCCCTAGATGTTTTTTTTTTAAATGATCTTTATTTATATTTAAGGAACAGTATGAGCCTGTAGCCAACTGTGTGTGTGCCAGAGCCTTCATGTGATCTGTTGACCTGATCTCCCGTGTATCAACCTGTTGGGCGAACAAGTTCCACGTGCGAGTCAGCATAAGGGTGGAGGGGGGAGGAGGGGGTGAATGATTGCTAATGTTCTCTCTCATTCTCTGTTCTCATTGTGATGTTCTACTCTCTCGCTCGCATGCGAGTGAGAGAGATGAGAGAGGGGGGGGGGATGCGATCATCCCCCATCCATTTTTCACCGAGAAAAGTGTTTTATCTGGTCACTAATCATCAACTTAAGGTCGCAATCTTCTCTGAAAAAACCACTCCGTACGCAACGCAACCCTCAGACTATATTCGACCGGCGACCCCCAAAGAAGAGACTCATTTGTCAATTTTATCGTAATGTATATTCCAAATAGAGTTTTCTCTAGTATTAATTAATATTGTTATATAATTGTAATAGTTAATTGCTAGGATTATTTTGCTAGGAAGCGTTTGCCTTTCCATTGGAGACTTGAAGACTTGCCTTTCCATTGGAGACTTCCATGAAGAGAGAGAGGGGGAGGGGACCTGCTGCATGGGTAACAGCTTCTCTTCAGTATCAGCCTACTCTGGCTTCGCGTCCTGGAGAGGCCACTCCAGACGACAACCAGAGCGCAACTCCATAGTCTCCTGAGACGGATGGATGACTACTAAAATATAATTGTATACATAGTTAAACATACGTTATTTTAATTGTTTAGGCTCAATTGGTAATTATTTGTATATCAAGCGGTTAAGAAGCTATGTTCCTTCCATACAGCCAAGTCACTTGGGCTGGAAGGTGGAGCGACGGTCTCGCTTAATGCAGGTCGGCGTTCAATCCCCGACCGTCCAAGTGGTCGGGCACTATTCCTTCCCCCCGTCCCAACCCAAAATCCTTATCCTGACCCAGTGATATATAGTCGTAATGGCTTGGTACTTTCCCCTGATAGTTCGCTTCCCTTCCCATACACCAGCCGACACCATTCATCAATTTTATCAAGCAACTCATTCAGATATTAAATTTCTTACATATAAATTTATATTATATATTAGTATGTTGTACATATTTAGGCATATCTTGAGGTTATCTTGAGATGATTTCGGGGCTTAGCGTCCCCTCGGCCCGGTCTTCGACCAAGCCTCCTTTTCTGTTACCACCCCCCCCCCCAGGAAGCAGCCCGTAGCAACTGTCTTAATACCCAAGTACCTATTTACTGCTTAGGTGAACAGACGCATCAGGATAAAAGAAACTCTGCTCATTTGTTTCCGCCTCGGCCGGGAATCGAACCCGGGTCCTTAAGACTACGACCCCCCCGAGCGCTGTCCACTCAGCCACGAAGCGCCAAGACGTATGCGCGTAGTATATCTCTCTATAGACTTGAAGACGCCAAGTTATGCGGGTAGTTGAATACCATTTAAGAATTTCCATCTTATCTGAACCTTTCAATTAGGGTCGGCGGTGGAAGGTGGGTGGGGGGGGGGGGATTGGAAAGGGGGATTTGGAGACAGTCGTCATCATCATATTTGACCCCTTAATCACCCCCCCCCCCCACCCCCTCTCTCCCCCTTCCTTTTGTCCCTCTCAGACCAGACGTAACTACCTAACCACCTTACCCCCTCCCCCCCCCCATTCCCCCTTTCCCCATACGAATATCTCTTCAAAATCCTGGATGCAAAGTCTGTTTCTGTTTCGGACATCGTTACACTGACTCGGACATACAAGACATACAGAATGAGAGGACATACAGGATGAGAGGACATACAGGATGAGAGGACATACAGGATGAGAGGACATACAGGATGAGAGGACATACAGAATGAGAGGACATACAGAATGAGAGGACATACAGAATGAGAGGACATACAGAATGAGAGGACATACAGGATGAGAGGACATACAGAATGAGAGGACATACAGAATGAGAGGACATACAGGATGAGAGGACATACAGAATGAGAGGACATACAGGATGAGAGGACATACAGGATGAGAGGACATACAGAATGAGAGGACATACAGGATGAGAGGACATACAGGATGAGAGGACATACAGGATGAGAGGACATACAGGATGAGAGGACATACAGGATGAGAGGACATACAGAATGAGAGGACATACAGGATGAGAGGACATACAGGATGAGAGGACATACAGAATGAGAGGACATACAGGATGAGAGGACATACAGGATGAGAGGACATACAGGATGAGAGGACATACAGGATGAGAGGACATACAGGATGAGAGGACATACAGGATGAGAGGACATACAGAATGACATTAATTCATGTATTTGCCAATTTTTTTGGCACAATTTCATACACTAGTATATCATTCTGACCTCCATACACTAGCTACCTAACTCTAGTAATCACACAGGGGAATCATCTGATTTAGAATCACATATATATTTTAATCATACAGCTATACCGTGGTGGGCTGCAGTATACGCCAAAGGATCATACCACAGATTGTTCCATTGCTGTGTCGCACGCCATTGGCCCAGGCTGTGATCATGTGTGTGTATGTTTCATACACATATTTTTAATACATTCATTTTGGTTGCCTCTAAATTAAACCCGTCCAGTGCATGTAGCGAAGCTGTCAGTGATATTTTATTTTGGGGGTCTCTTGTTCTCTATTTTATTGTATTCTCTTATTTATGTCCAGAACCTTTATTACCTTAATTTTTTGGTAATTATACGCCTCTGCAGCTAGACATAAATTATAGAAGAATTGTAACCTGAATTGTGAAATGAAAAATTGCGTTAATAAATCGTTTTTATTCATGTAAAAAAGACTAGTTTTGTTACAGTGTTAATTGTTACAGTGGACTCTGTAACAATCCACACAAAGATCTAAGAAATTATGTTTCGGTGTGTCCCACGATCTGGTTGAAGAAGGGTAATTTGATTGTTAGGGCGCGCAGTTCTGCGCTCCTGTCTTGAAGGCTGTTGAGAGTGGTACAGGGCGTGGCTGGCACCCCCTCCCACTGCAATGGTGCCAGATTGGGGCTACTTTTTTATAAGCCCGGCACTCCGAAATTTTTAAACTCGCTACTTGCTACTTTTTGGGCTAATTTAAAGATAGGTTGGGCTACTAATGTTAAGAAACTCAATGAGTGATTATTTATGCCTTTGTAATGTAATGTGTACAAATCACAGCCTGGTTGACCAGACCAACAACCGCGGGAGGCCTGGTCAGAGACCGGGCCTCTGGGGATGTTGATCCTCGGAACCTTCGCAAGAAAAAGTAACAGCAAGGTGAGGCAATCCTCCCCCATGGGCGATAGACTTCTCAAACGTAATTGTCATTATCTTAACTTAAAAGACTTACTTTTTAAATTAAAGACAATTAAAGACTTAATTGTCTTTCATCCCTACTACTGCCCGTGCCAGCAACCCATCATCCTGAATTGACACTACTTAACTGGTGGAAAGTACCAATATGTAGCGATAGACCACCAGTACACCACTAATAGATGAATAGACAACAAGAATATTTGTGTGTGTGTGTTCGAAAGTATAAAGCCAAACACAATAGGATTTCATCTCATATTATGTGACTAGTTTGTCACTACCTCAGAAACCTTGTAGCATCACCTCAAAGATTATATTGGAAATATTGGAATTGATTTGAAGCAGCGTTTTGCAGTTGACACGGATGGGGACATCTATTAAATTTTAAATTTTGCCCCGAGGGGCGAGTTTATTGGGCAGCGTCACTCATCCTGTGAGTGGACACACCGCCATAGTGACAGTATTGGGCAGCGTCACTCATCCTGTGAGTGGACTCCGCCATAGTGACAGTATTGGGCAGCGCCACTCATCCTGTGAGTGGACACACCGCCATAGTGACAGTATTGGGCAGCGCCACTCATCCTGTGAGTGGACACACCGCCATAGTGACAGTATTGGGCAGCGCCACTCATCCTGTGAGTGGACACACCGCCATAGTGACAGTATTGGGCAGCGCCACTCATCCTGTGAGTGGACACACCGCCATAGCAGCATGTACAACACTCCCCAATAGGAAGAAAACCCCGCTGGGTTGTTCATCCTGTCACTTGTACCCAGACTCAGCTGGGCGTCAAATCTGTGTGGACCTTCATCTCTCACTTTACACCATGATGAAGAAAGATGTCTCAATTTTGTTTCTTATCAAATGCACGTTATTCCTTTGCCTGTTCTTACGCATCTGATGAGATACCCTCCATCATCGACTTCATGATAAGAGAGATACAGCTGCTTCTCAGAACTTCATTAAGAAGAGAGAGAGAGAGAGAGAGAGAGAGAGAGAGAGAGAGAGAGAGAGAGAGAGAGAGAGAGAGAGAGAGAGAGAGAGAGAGAGAGAAGATGCAGATCAGTGTAGCATTCACTTTGACTTGGAATGCTGTGAAAAATCACGCATCCTGATTATGCAAAGCTTGATGCTAATTTGGGCTTCATTTCCAATTATTTGCCCCTGGAGACAGTGGACTTTAGCTACGAATTGCCTACACTTCTGGTCATTAGCAGACAAAACAATGTTATGACCCAGGAAAAGCTTCAAAGTGTTCAACAAAGATGCCTTAAATTTTTAGTGAGAGGTTGCAGAGAATCTCCTATATTGCATTCCAAGTCCTGCTGAAACGTTCAAAAAGATGAAGAGCTAGTCACTAGCGCATGCAGCCTGAGCTAATCACGGCCACCAACTTCACAACTTCTATTGGAACACTGGAACACCAATAGAAGTTGGAACTTCATAGAGTTAACCAACTTTAAGCTTGGTGAAATTGAAAATCAGTGGCGTGTACTGTTAACCCACTGACTGATCAAACATCTGTGAGGGACAAATTCTAGAATCTGTTTCGTCACTTTCGACCAGAGCACTTGTCAAGAACGCTGCTGGAGAACCCAGGCTGACTGACCTCGCTGAGTTTGTATTTAAAATATAGAGCTTACTAATCAGTAATCCCCTGCTTGAACGGGTATTTTTGCGAGTAACTCCTATGAAAACTAAACTAAGAAAACGAATGGGTCTACATATAGACCTTTTGTCGTATGTTATTCCAAGAAGAAATCCGGACCTGTGGCTCATCATTTGGACCACCCATATCTTTGCTAAAATATGATCCTGCAATATACAGGAATATAGTTGTGAATGCAGAAAAACTTTTCGATAATAATAATGATAAACATGGCTCAATAATAATGATAAACGTGGATTGTTACACTATGTATTAACATGTATTACTTTGAAAACCGTGTCAGTAACTCAACAAAATATTGGGCTACTTTTTATTACAAATTCGCTACTTTTTAGTCCTACAGCTCGCTACTTTCAGCACTTTAGATGTGGCAGCTGTGCCTCCCAGCCACACCCAGCCACACCTAGCCACACCCAGCCGCGGGGGACGGGTGGAGGAGGCCGGACGCTGTGGTGATGGAGTAGTTGAGAAAGGGTTGAGGGCAGAGTTCTCCGTAGGGGTAAGAAGGTAAGAAAGTCTATGATGCCTTGAAAAGACTATGTGATGGAGTACACCCAGGAGGTCGTGGAGAACAGATCTCTCACCCTGTCCATGGAGGACGGAAGAAAAGGTAAACATGCTGGTTAGCATTGTAAATGTCTGGCCACGTCTGTGGTAGAGAAATAATAATAAATACTACTCCTCTGGGACGTTGGAAGGGGAGACTGAACAAGGGGGTAACTTGGCTACGCAGTATACGCTGAGATAAAAGGCATTTGCATCCAGGTTTAGGAGAAGGTAACGTCATGCAAGGCCCCGCCACACTTAATGGCTTCCCTTGAACTCGCTGACCACTGGGGGGATGGGGGGTGCGTGGACTGCTTGACCCCTCTACCCTGTGTGTGTGTGTGTGTGTGTGTGATCACCTAGTTCAGCACTTCTAGCTCAGCAGCCCCGGCTTTCCATCTCCTAGTGTCAGTTGACCCAATGACTTTCATTCTTGTTTATGGAATTTGCCTCAACCATCTCGATCTCTCAATCCGTTTATGAATCTCAACACTTATGAATCTTACATTTTCCTTGTCGTGTTTCCGGCTCACTCGTCTCCACCTTCCTGACGTGTCTCCAGCATCCGCCCGCGTGTTCTCTAATCCGACTGTTCTTCACTTTGAACATTGCCCCTTTGTCTAGCCTGTGACTTACCCGGGATAGTTCGATGGTTATCTTGTTATCCTGTAGCGTGGAGAGTATCGCTCAAGGCGAGTCCTCTCAGGCTCTAGGACTCTTAAAGATAGAGTCCCTGTCTTGCATGCATTCCCTTGAAGATTATAGAATCTCCCATATTGACTGACTTTCGCCTTCCTGAGGTATGCTGGACTCGGTAAATACTATATGAATACTGGAACACTTGATGATATATTGGACTCGTACCCAAGATTAACTATGTAATACATCAGTGATACAATGTTTGTGATGTAACTATATAATATGAGCTTTTAAAAGCATCTTAATCGCCTTCAGTGGTTAAGTGTACATTGGTTTCAATAGCAGCTATCTTACCCTGTCAAAGTAGGAGAGACTTAAGTGAGTGTGTATGTGTGTATGTGTGTGTCTGTGTGTGTGTGTGTATGTATGTATGTGTGTGTATACAGGATATATGGAAACTGGTCAGAATTGCATTTCACCTTTGTAAACGCACATTAATGACACTATGTAAAAAGACACATCGAACACTGTTTATGTAGGACAGACGTAAATCTGTATCTATGTATATAGGTTAGATTAGCATTTTATAAGCACTACAATCACCGTCTGTGGTTGATTGTTCAATAAATCACTGAACTATATGTTTAACAGATCTCTCACCCTGTCCATGGAGGACAGAAGAAAATGTATATATGCTGATTAGCATTGTAAACGTCTGGCCACGTCTGTGGTAGAAAATAATAATAATAAAAAAATCTAGTACGCCACATCACATCATTCCCCCTCCCTACACCCCCCCAGTACCTCCCACCACCCCCAACACCAGCCAATATCCCCAACCCCAACACCAGCACCCCCCATCACCCCCCACCACCAGCCACCACCCCCAACCCCACCACCACCACCCCCCCCATCACCCCCATTACCCCCATGACCACCCCCACCACCACCCCCAACACCACATCAAACTGCTCACTGGATGGACGTGACGTTTGATTATCTCATCTTTTCGTGAAATTTAACGTAAAAGATGAAGACGAACAAAAATACGTCTTATTACGTATTGGAATTTTTTCTTTCATGTTTTGGTGAGCAATGGCTGGGAGGTGGCAGTTAACACCTTCCCCTGGGCTAGACTCGTTCAAGCGGCGGCCCAAACACGCAGTCAACCGCTTTTACGAACTGTGTATTGAAAATTTGTATTTTCTTATATATAAATTAATATTCTTTGAATTTTGTGTATAGCTAGGCCTGGGGCGCCTGACAGCTGAGTGGACAGCGCTTCGAATTCGTAGTCCTGAGGTTCCGGGTTCGATCCCCGGTGGAGGCGGAGACAAATGGGCAAAATGTTTCTTTCATCCATGATGCACTTGTTATCTAGCAGTAAATAGGTACCTGGGAGTTAGTCAGCTGTCACTGGCTGCTTCCTGGGGGTGGAGGCCTGGTCGAGGACCAGGCCGCGGGGGACACTAAGCCTTGAAATCATCTCAAGATAACCTCAAGATTTTGTTGGCAGTACGTGAGTGAAGTGAATCAGTTGTGAGTCGTGTGTCAAGTGTTTGTCAGTCATTAAGTTTTGGCGGCTGGATTAACGAGCCTCAGCCCTTGGTTCACGAGGACAGGCTTGATGGCCTCTCGGGTTCGCTCGTTACAACCCCAACTCTTCTGCCGGACACAGGAACACTCACCTTACCTTGAGGTTACCTTGAGGTGCTTCCGGGGCTTAGCGTCCCCGCGGCCCGGTCGTCGACCAGGCCTCCTGGTTGCCGGACTGATCAACCAGGCTGTTGAACGCGGCTGCTCGCAGCCTGACGTATGAATCACAGCCTGGTTGATCAGGTATCCTTTGGATGTGCTTATCCAACGACCATCACAACCGCAGATAACACCGACTCTTTCTACCGTGCAAGATGTTCGTCGACTAGGGGAAAGAGCTTTACCCACTTTACATTATAAGTGGACTTACACAACACCTTAAAAGTATCACAAAGTTAAACCTCTCAGAATAGGTCATATATGGCCTCGCGACCCCATTTTTAATGCTGTATCCCGAGTTTGTCGCCTTTTTTTTGATAATTACTTATTTATTTAAATATAAGTAATTATCAAAAGAAGTATAATTTGATAAGTAATTATATATATATATATATATATATATATATATATATATATATATATATATATATATATGTATATATATATATATATATATATATATATATATATATATATAATATATATATATTATATATATATATTATATATATATTATATATATATATTATATATATATTATATATAATATATATATCCATATATGCGTAAAGTGCAGTTCGTTATATGAAGGTGGCCGTTCACCTGGAGAAGGTGTTGATAGTGAAGATCCACCAAGACGTTATATAGTGCCCAAGTGTTCCGCCCTTAGCCCCGAGAGTCAATGTTATCATAAGTCACTCTAGAACCGAAAATATTGACATGGCTTCGTGATATCTTTTCATAGTATTTGTGGCTATCATGAGCTCATGCTAATTAATCCGTCATTGTGTGTGATGTATCTGTAGAGGGATTTAATTAGTCTCTGTTGCACCGGACTGCTTGTCTTAGTATCAGTCACTCCTTATCTTGAGGTTATCTTGAGATGATTTCGGGGCTTAGTGTCCCCGCGGCCCGGTCCTCGACCAGGACTCCTTATTGTTACATACCCCTCCCCAGGAAGCATCCCGTAGCAGCTGTCTAACTCCCAGGTATCTATATATTGCTAGGTGAACTGGGGCATCTGGGTGAAAGAAATACTGCCCATTTGTTTCCGCCTCCGCCGGGGATTGAACTCGGAACATTAGGACTACGAATCACGAGCGCTGTCCACTCAGCCGTCAGGTCCCCCTTGTTGAGTTTTAATTGTCTGATGTGACAGTCGTTCTCACTTTCCTGATGGTGTAGAGTGCACTTGTAACTTTTTCTTCACGGATTTCTTGCTCCGTGGCTTTAGCAACGCTCTTCACATACTTCTCTAGTTCAGTGTTGATTGTTTCCTCTGGCAGGAAGTACGTGAGAGCTACACACACACACACTCTAGATTAATTCTTCTCAGTCAGTTATGTATTGGAAGCTCCACTATGCCAGAATCTGCCATGTTTTTTTTTTAAAGCACTATTGACAGGTGGTTCTTAGTGCTCACCAGTCTCTTTCAAGGTAGATGTTTACAAATGGGTTAATTCTTGGCCAATTCTGGTGTGCCATTCTGGCCTTGTCTGACGTAGGTTGGGAAAGTCTGGTCCTATAGGGAGCTGTGCCTTGGTAAGTTGTATATGGTTTCTGCTATCTACTTTTTTTTAATCGTGGTTAGGAGTGCTTTATTCTGCATTCATAACTCTTTTCCCGCCTCTTTCTCTTGCCCTATTTCTCCATTCCCCTCTTCCCTTTGTCCTATTTCTGCCTTGCTCCTCTCAACGGTATTACCTCAGTGGTGTTGATATCTTGATATCTACCCTAGATTTTTCTTGAATGCTTGGTTATTGAAGAGATCCTGCAACACCTATCAGTCTCCTCTGGGCAGCTCATTCTCACAATTTGTTAGACGTCTGTTAGTGGCGGTGGCTGGCAATAAGCGTACGATTCCACACCATCCTACTTAACCATCTCGAAGCCGATGCTCATTTGTTCAAGGATGAGTTAATTTCCACAAAAGGGCCTCGCTTTTGGACGTTGGTGTTCAGAGCATCTAATCCGAGGTACTTTTTCAGCATGAAGATGAGTCTTTTTATGCAGTCTTAGCATGAGATTTTCGATCACCCTCCTTTTCAAAGTCTTAGATGGTCTTCCAACCAGCACTGGGACCAACACGGTCCCTCTCTCGTGGTCCCCTAGGGTCCCCTAGCAGTTCCGTCTGCTGTTGCTGGCCCAGAAGACCCTTAAAGACCTCTATGGCCTGCTCCTCCCCCTCTCTCTTCTGGCCCAGAAGACCCTTAAAGACCTCTATGGCCTGCTCCTCCCCCTCTCTCTTCTAGCCCAGAAGACCCTTAAAGACCTCTATGGCCTGCTCCTCCCCCTCTCTCTTCTGGCCCAGAAGACCCTTAAAGACCTCTATGGCCTGCTCCTCCCCCTCTCTCTTCTGGCCCAGAAGACCCTTAAAGACCTCTATGGCCTCCTCCCCCTCTCTCTCTTCTGGAAGAAAGGTCTGGGTTTCTTAGTTGCTAACTCACTCAACTTGGATCTGGAGCAAACTTTACTGAAAGGTTTGTTTTATTGACAAGTCTGAGACTAAGAGGTTGATAGTGTGGGGGGGGGGTGATGGTGGGGGGGGGGGCTGATGGTGAAGTTCTTGGGCATGGTAGTGATGTTGGTGATGGTGGAGGCGAAGGGAAAGGGGTGTATGCCAATGGAATAGGGACGAGGTGACCATGGTGGAAGATAGGGTGAAGAGTAGGAAAGGGGGTACCAAGGTGATAGGGACGAGGGGGGGCCATGAGGGGAAGAGTGGGGGAAGAGGGAAAAAGGGTGAGAAGAGGGGACAGAAGAGACCCGGGTAGCCTTTCTACAGGTTTATATAAAACTGAAAATGTCTCTCTCTGGGGGTTGGGAGAAGGGGAGAGGGAAGGGTGGGGAGGACATGGAGAAGATGAAAGGGAAGAGGAGACGGGAAAGGGGGAGAAAAGGGTGGAGTACAGTAGTTATCAGTAGAAGGAAGAGAAGGGTAAGGGGGTAGGGGGGTGGGGGAGGGGTCGGTAGTTATGAGCAGGAGGAACTAGAGCAGGGAAATCAGGAGGTACCTTACCCCCTCTCTAAAAAAAAAAAGACAAAAGAACCACCATCACTTCCCAACCCGTCCTCAGGTCAGCTAGGCTCGTTGATGCGGCGGCCGTCCCCCCCCCCCCAAAGACGCATTCATCAAGATTAACATACTGCGTATTAAACATAGGTTTGTTCTCATATGTGAATTAATAGTATTATATAATAAAGTTCTATGTATAGTTAGGTGTGGGTTAGGCTGTATTTGCAGTACGTGAGTGAAGCATTTATAGCGTTGTAATTCGAACAGAGGTTGTCAGCGAAGCGCTGTTCGAGAAATGTTCGAACGTCATCAGTTGTGAGTCGTGTGTAAACTGTTTACATTCGTAAACAGGAGGGGGGGGGGGGCTATCGGCGGGATTAATGAGCATTTGGGCTTTGTTGTTGAAGTGAGGCAGCACCCCCCACCCCCCTACTTCCCCCCTTCCCCCCCCCACCCTCCCCCCTCAACTGCGCATATCACCCCCCCCCCACCCCCCACCCTCAACTGCGCATAGCACCTCCTCCCCCCCCCCCCCCCACTTCCATCCTCAGCTGCGCACATCACTGCTCACAGATATCTTAACACAGCACCATAAATGAGGAGCAGGAGGGCAAAGGGCATCATAACTGACCTCACTCGGGCGAACCAACAGAAGAACATCATCATCCGCCACCATCAACAACACCTGGGGGGGGGCCAGATTCACGAAGCAGTTACGCAAGCACTTACGATCCTGTACATCTTTTCTCAGTCTTCGGCGGCTTTGTTTACACATATTAAACAGTTCATGAGCTCCGAAGCACCAGGAGGCTGTTTATAACAATAACGACAGTTGACTGGGAAGTTTTCACGCTTGTAAACTGTTTAATAAATGTAACCAAAGCCCTCAAAGATTGAAGAAAGATGTACACGTTCGTAAGTACTTGCGTAACTGCTTCGTGAATCTGGCCCCAGATTCGTAAGTGCTTGCGTAACTGCTTCGTGAATCTGGCCCCTAAGGTCCAAGACCACAAGGCTTCGCTCTTACGTAGTTCTTGAGTGGCCGACAAATTAGATAAAAGAGGGAATCAGTGGCGAAGAGAAAGAGGGATGCAGGAGGTATATATAAAGGGACGTTTCCAAGTGGGTGGAATTCCTACTGGTCAAACAATTCTTTGATCATTCTAAAACGTGATCGGTTTCCCAGGGCTTTGGTGTGTGTGTGTGTGTGTGTGTGTGTGTGTGTGTGTGTGTGTGTGTGTGTGTGTGTGTGTGTGTGTGTGTGTGTGTGTGTGTGTGTGTGTGTGTGTGTATATGTGTGTGTTTTTGGCCGATTCAACTGCTGGTTTGCCTTCACCTTCAAGATTCATCCCATTTTATGGTCAGCAGAGATTTTCATGTGAAGTGTTTCACTTACCTGTTTGTGGTCGCTAGTTCTTCTCTGCCAGGGGGCCTATAGGCGGTTTTGGTGATGATCTGTACTACTGTTACTACTACTGCTGCCATTACTACCGTAACTACTACTGTTACTGCTACTGTTGCTACTTCATATCCCAACTGTTTGTCGTTTATATCCCAGATCCTCGTCCACACATCCCTTCCAAGTTGTGTGTAGTGCTCGTGGCCCCCTGCAAGCTGGCAGGGTTCATTGGGCTCCAAGCTTTTCCTAATTTACCGGGGCCTGGGTCGAGGCTCCTCCAAGGAGAGCCCGGCTCTTCCTCGCTCTGTGATTAAGACTTTTTTCCCTTCACGAAGACTTTAGCTATCAAGACCCCAGTGGAAATAGGCATCGTTGATTGACTGCATGTTTGTAAAGTTAACCTGATTTTTTGGGGTTTTATTTGTATTAGTTTTTGAGTGGTTCCACTGAGGTTGTTCCGAGGATCATTGTCCCGCGGCCCGGTCTCTGCCCAGGCCTCCTGGTTGTGTGTTTGGCCAACCAGAGCGAGCGAGTAATTTTGAGTTGCTTTAATCAGTTTATAATCGTTGTTATGAGAGAGAGAGAAAGTATATATATATATATATATATATATATATATATATATATATATATATATATATATATATATATACTGTATATATATATATATATATATATATATATATATATATATATATATATATATATATATATATAACTGTGACGATAATCTCCTTCAAGAGAGATTGAGCCTGCTCTTCCCTCCTAAGTACGTCCCTATACAACTAATAACAACAATAACAACTAATATAGAAGATATATCCAACAAGTACAACACCAAGGTTTGCCCAGAGAGCAAACGTATTCAGCACCGGGAACACCTGCTCCACCTCCGCCACTCAAACCAGCAAACTACTTGTCCGTCGCCTGCCCATCGCTGATTGGCTGGTGCCGTCGCACCTGCTCCCTCCACCCGCCACACTAGCTGACACTAGCTGATGTCTGAGCCACCACGACCTACAGTCATCAGAATATCCCGTGCTTTCCACAAGTTAACACGTCTCATTGGTAGACTAAGCCCTGGCTTACGTGTACTAAGAGAGGTGGCAGCTTAAAGCCAATATTCCTGCACTCATATATCTCCTTGTATATTATTCACTTGTCTTAACGTAACTTTTCATTTTGCGAGTGATTATTCTTATTATTTTGTTTGATTGATTTATGTAACAATTTTTATGTCCATTTTATTCATGTTTTGCTTTTCTAACGTAATTAAAATTTCATTGTTAAATTTACTTGTGTTTTGTGTGTCTTCCCATTACCTTACCACAGACGAAAGTTCCAGATTTTCCTTTTTTGTTTCTTTATGTGACGAGGCCATACTCCTAGCTTTTGAAACAGCCGAACACCAACGCGTTACCGTCACAATATATACATATATATATATATATATATATATATATATATATATATATATATATATATATATATATATATATATATATATATATATATATATATATATATATCGGTCTCCAAAAAAAACATTCTCAACAAAAGCAAGAAATTTAGGACTTCGTCCATTCCTCTTACAAGTTAAATGGAGAGGGAAAAAAAATGTCGACACCTTGTTCGTAAATTGAACATCTTGAAAGTTAAGGATTTCTCTCTATTCCCGGATTAAACTTGAGGCAAGTTTTGATGATCCGGGCTCTTCCTTCCGGCTTTAGCCCCTTCAGCTCCGGAAATTGTTGCAGGAATGACGTAAGAGGGAGTTATATGTAGGGTGTTGTGAAGGGAGTTATATGTAGGGAGTTATATGTAAGGAATTATATACGCTGGCTCGGGTCTCTCTCTCTCCCCTATCCATATATTTATCAAACCATCTATTGGTCTGTCCATCCCTTCAGTTATTCATCTATCCATCTATATATTCATTTATCTATCTTATCTATCTTCTTATCTCTTATCTATCTTCTTATCTATCTTCTTCCCCTTCTCTCAGAAAATAAAATATTTAGAACAACTGAAACAACTATGTGTCTAAGAAGTTATATTATGACTAAAACTCTATGTTAATCACACCATATTTCACACTTATGACTCCATGATAATGGCCTAGGGGTGGTTATAATTGCTGATATTTCTTAAAGCATTTAACTTAGGCCTACCCTGACCAACCTATGTCCTTCCCGTACCCCAGCCCATTCCCCCTGCAAATTTGAATGAGGCATCTGGCCTGCAATTTTTGGAAAGATAGACATTCTCTCTTATAGGTATTATCAAAATATTCATTATAGATACCCTATTCCTGAGCAATATCTCTTCACTTTATCTCAGATTACTTTAAGATCAGGAGATGGAGAAGTTGATAATAGAGTGCACAGTGTCACTGAATGGTCACTCCTTCCTCAGTCTTCCCTCCTCTCCTTCCTACCACTAAATCCTAATTAAAATCAGAATCCTAAATTTTCAGCTTGGCGCGTCTAGTAGTGAAAAAAGTGTTTTATTAATTTAAGTGCAAACTGAGCCTCGGTGTTAAATCCAACACTGGCAGGGTTTAACACGGAGGTCGGAGAGTGCAATGTCTTCCTCCTGCGACCGTCTGGAAAAGTTAGTGTAAATCCTTGCACTCCTCTGGCATTTAATTTCCAATAAAGCATCGTAGTCTCTCAGAAAAACTTTTTACCCGTCCAGCGCTCTATAT
Organism: Procambarus clarkii; assembly: GCF_040958095.1. Taxonomy (NCBI): domain Eukaryota; kingdom Metazoa; phylum Arthropoda; class Malacostraca; order Decapoda; family Cambaridae; genus Procambarus; species Procambarus clarkii. The sequence continues at coordinate 24,536,547 of NC_091168.1, read as the reverse complement.
GCTTGTGGGAAATTACTAAGTACTATACGGACGAGTATTCTCATAGTGGAGTGGAGGCTGCTGCTGGGGGGCTGCTGCTGGGGGGCTGCTGCTGGGGGGCTGCTGCTGGGGGCTGCTGCTGGAGGCTGCTGCTGGGGGCTGCTGCTGGGGGGATGCTGCTGGGGGCTGCTGCTGGGGGGCTGCTGCTGGGGGGCTGCTGCTGGGGGGCTGCTGCTGGGGGGCTGCTGCTGGGGGCTGCTGCTGGAGGCTGCTGCTGGGGGCTGCTGCTGGGGGGCTGCTGCTGGGGGGCTGCTGCTGGAGGCTGCTGCTGGGGGCTGCTGCTGGAGGCTACTGGATACCAAGAAGCTTATTGCGACTACTGGGGGCTTCTGAAGGCTACTGAAAGCTTCTGGAAGCTGTTGGAGGAGGTTTAGGGCTGCTGGAAACTGATGAAGGCTGCTGGAAACTGATGAAGGCTGCTGGAGGCTGCTCTGGGCTGTTGAAGGCCACTAGAGTCTGCTGGGCGACACTAGGGGTTGCTGGGGGTTGCTGGGGGCGGCTGAGAGCTGCTTGGACGTCCGCCCCGCTGACTGTGAATGCCCTGGTCGACCGTACTCTTAGGAACCCAATTCTGGCTATTGTGGGCCCTGGAGTCCTCTCCGCCACTTCCACTTGTGCGTTAGAGAAGCGGTAGTTTCCAGCAATGTATTAGCAGACTATTGTTTCCCTCCTCCGGCCGGAAAGGCGAGGGGGTGACCTTTTAACCTGGTGCAATTTTGTTTTGTTTTTCCCTTAGAAAATCTTTTTTTTTAAGTTCCCCATCACATAGTGTACCGTTTTTTGTCATATTTAAGAGGATGGGAAATTGTGTTGTTTTTTGCAGTGTTTGAAGATGATTCCCGCGTCGTATCTACGATTCCCGCGTCGTGTCTACGATTCCCGCGTCGTATCTACGATTCCCGCGTCGTATCTACGATTCCCGCGTCGTATCTACGATTCTCGCGTCGTATCTACGATTCTCGCGTCGTATCTACGATTCCCGCGTCGTGTCTACGATTCCCGCGTCGTGTCTACGATTCCCGCGTCGTGTCTACGATTCCCGCGTCGTATCTACGATTCCCGCGTCGTGTCTACGATTCCCGCGTCGTATCTACGATTCCCGCGTCGTATCTACGATTCCCGCGTCGTATCTACGATTCCCGCGTCGTATCTACGATTCCCGCGTCGTATCTACGATTCTCGCGTCGTATCTACGAGTCTCGCGTCGTATCTACGAGTCTCGCGTCGTATCTACGACTCCCGCGTCTCTGCGTCTTCGCTACTTGCAGGGGCGGCGTTCGATCCCCCATGGTCCAAGTGGCTGGACATCGTTCCTCATCTTTATCTCCATGACCTAGCTCCTTGTCCGCGAACCCAAGCTCCTTGTCCTCATATCCCAGTTCCTTGTCCTCGTATCCCAGCTCCTTGTCCTAATATCCCAGTTCCTTGTCCTCATCCCAGCTCCTTGTCCTCGTATCCCAGCTCCTTGTCCTCGTATCCCAGCTCCTTGTCCTCGTATCCCAGCTCCTTGTCCTCGTATCCCAGCTCCTTGTCCTCATATCCCAACTCCTTGTCCTCGTATCCCAGCTCCTTGTCCTAATATCCCAGTTCCTTGTCCTCATCTCAGCTCCTTGTCCTCGTATCCCAGCTCCTTGTCCTCGTATCCCAGCTCCTTGTCCTCGTATCCCAGTTCCTTGTCCTCATCCCAGCTCCTTGTCTTCGTATCCCAGTTCCTTGTCCTCGTATCCCAGTTCCTTGTCCTCATCCCAGCTCCTTGTCTTCGTATCCCAGCTCCTTGTCCTCGTATCCCAGCTCCTTGTCCTCGTATCCCAGCTCTTTGTCCTCATATCCCAGCTCCTTGTCCTCGTATCCCAGCTCCTTGTCCTCGTATCCCAGCTCTCCTTGTCCTCGTATCCCAGCTCTCCTTGTCCTCGTATCCCAGCTCCTTGTCCTAATATCCCAGCTCTCCTTGTCCTCGTATCCCAGCTCTCCTTGTCCTCGTATCCCAGCTCTCCTTGTCCTCGTATCCCAGTTCCTTGTCCTCGTATCCCAGCTCTCCTTGTCCTCGTATCCCAGCTCTCCTTGTCCTCGTATCCCAGTTCCTTGTCCTCGTATCCCAGCTCTCCTTGTCCTCGTATCCCAGCTCTCCTTGTCCCCATATCCCATTCCAAGTGCTATATCCTCACACTGGCTTTGGCCCTCCACCCGAATTACCTTGTGTTTGCAGGCGATGAGTCACAATAACGTGGCTGAAGTATGTTGACCAGACCACACACTAGAAGTTGAAGGGACGACGACGTTTCGGTCCGTCCTGGACCATTCTCAAGTAGATTGTGAGATCGACTTGAGAATGGTCCAGGACGGACCGAAACGTCGTCGTCCCTTCAACTTCTAGTGTGTGGTCTGGTCAACATACCTTGTGTTTCCTGCACAGTATGGTAGGGTGTTGCCTCCCCCTTGACAGCGTTGCGGGGTGTTGCGTTGCCTTGACAGTATTGCTGCCAGTTTGGCAGTTTTGCAGGCTGTTCTTTTGACAGTTTAAAGTTTGTGGTCAGAATATTGTGACGGAGGAGGAGGGGGGGGGGGGAGGGGAAAAAACGGTCGGCAAATTGAAATGCTGTTCGTTGTTCTGTTGCTGCTGTTGCTGCTGTTGCTGCTGTTGCTGCTGTTGCTGTTGCCTGTCGCGCAACGGACCAACTCAATAACTCAGAGACTCGATGCCAATATTTTTTTAATGACGCATTTTTCGGCTCTTTTTGGTCTGGGCTGCAACTCTGGTAGACTGGTTCCTGGTAGACTGGTTCGTGGTAGACTAGTTCGTGGTAGACTGGTTCCTGGTAGACTAGTACGTGATAGACTGAAACAATAATAGCTGGAGTGAGGTAGGCTGCCAGTGAGAATGGTGGAGAGGTATGGCGGTTGGACACACGTGTCAGTCTGGCGCCTGAACTGGTCACAAGGACGTGTCGAGCGGCCTCTGGGAGAGGTCGTAAACATATCTCCGAGGAGTATACTCGCTGCTGCTGCCTCCAGAATATATCTTTTGTGTGTCAAGTGTGGCTCGGAGTGGAGAATGATTCCTTGTTGGCGGGTTTTTTTGTCTTGAGATCACGTGCTTGTATGATTGTTTACATACACGTGTATGTGTATGTACAAATGTTATGTGTGTGTGTTCGTATGTTCAAGTGCGTATGTATGGTTTTTTTTTTGGGGGGGGGGGGGGGGAGGGGGGGGAGGTTAAGAAGTCATTAGTAATTAAATTTTATCCCTTTCAACATCCTTGCTTAACCAGAATATAACAATTTATAATTAATCTAACTGGAAGTTTTTTTGGGGGGTAATTAGAAGTTACAGATGCCGGGGAAAAATATAGGATGATAATCACTGCCTCAAGTATCAACCCGTTCTCGCAAATTTAATAAGTCAATATTGACTTATTAAATATGTGCATAAGTGACATACTTAACACAATAGTTTCCCTTGAAAAGCTTCATAGAAAACACCGACCTTACCTAACCTACTTAGTATGTTAAGATAAGCATCTTATTGCTTCGTAATTACAATTATTACCTAACCTATACCTATAATAGGTTAAGTAACAATTGTAATTACGAAGCTATAAGATGCTTATTTTAACATACTAAGTAGGTTAGGTAAGGTCGGTGTTTTCTATGAATCTTTTCAAGGGAAACTATTATGTTTAGTATGTCACGTATGCACGCAACTAATAAGTCAATATTGACTTATTAAATTTGCGAGAACGGGTTGCAAGTATATATATATATATATATATATATATATATATATATATATATATATATATATATATATATATATATATATATATATATAGGAAAGGGAGTACCACCTCTGGCTGGAAGAAGGGGGACACATATTTTATATATATATATATATATATATATATATATATATATATATATATATATATATATACATATAATTTTTTAGGATAGTTTGCGAGGCTTTGCTCTCTGGGTGTCCATCACATGAGCCTTGAAGAGATGAGAGCGTGTGTGTGTAGCTCTTAAGCCCACTGTGTTGAGGGGAGATAAGAAGCGCTTGTGCTTGGTGGCCATGCAAGCATTCCCAGCTGCGGTGCGGGCGCCAGTGTGGCCAGCTGCGTGTTATTATCTCAGTGCCTTGGGCAGCCCTTATCAAGATGCTCCTTCCGGGACGCAGCCTCCAGCTTCCCCCCATTTGCACGAGATAGTCAAGATGTTCTTCTCCTCCTCGGCTCTCTGTAATGCGGGTTATTCTCCTCGGCTGAGGGGTATAAGGCTTCAGGTCTGGGGCTCGATAATTGACTGGTATTGTTATCTGTGATGTGGAAAAATGGGTCCCCTTTAGTTAATGGTGTTTAGGGGGATGATTATTGTTGAAGCGAGATACGTGTGTTACACTAATGGTGTTTCTTAGAGAGTCATACACATGCACGCGCACACACAGGCACATGCACACACCAAAGATGTATACACACATACACATGCATATGACCGAAGAGCCAAAGCTCAACCCCCGCAAACACAACTAGGTTAGTATACACACACACACACACGCACGCACGCACGCACGCACGCACGCACACACACACACACACACACACACACACACACACACACACACACACACATACACACACACACACACACACACACACACACACACACACACACGCACGCACACACACACACACACACACACACACACACACACACACACACACACACACACACGCACGCACACACACACGCACGCACACACCTCACCTTACAAAACTCCACACATATAGCGTAGTCTGTTAATGTTATTAAGACATAATTACCAACAGAACCTAAACATTTAAGTTAACCTAACATAGGCCCAACTATACAGGAAGTTTAACATACAGTATATTATACTGCTTGTATGAGGTCGGGTTGACTGCTTCCTGTGTGTGTGTGTGTGTGTGTGTGTGTGTGTGTGTGTGTGTGTGTGTGTGTGTGTGTGTGTGTGTGTGTGTGTGTTTGTTTGTGTGGTAGAAAAAAAAATAGTAGTTAGTAACAGTTGATTGATTGACATTTATATATTCATATATATATTCATATATTGAAACATAAGTTCACTAACCTAAACTAACATTTGTGGTACGTTGTAATCTTTAATATAAATCAAAAGTGTTTCCCAAATAGGTCTCGCATGGTACAATGTGGGGAATTGGTCAGATAATATGTGGAACCTGACCCCAACACGTGTTGGACAGGTGTGGAACAGTGCCGCCAGAGGGGGCCTGTTTTACACTGTCCTTCACAACAGCTGTAGTCTCTCTCTCTCTCTCTCTCTCTCTCTCTCTCTCTCTCTCTCTCTCTCTCTCTCTCTCTCTCTCTCTCTCTCTCTCTCTCTCTCTCTCTCTCTCTCTAAACCCACGATGTAACATGGGTTACTTCAAGTATACTTCAAGTACGTTTATTGAGATAATAATATACATCGAAAATAATAATATACATCTTATCTTGAGATGATTTTGGGGCTTTAGTGTCCCCGCGGCCCGGTTCTCGACCAAGCCTCCACCCCCAGGAAGCAGCCCGTGACAGCTGACTAACACCCAGGTACCTATTTACTGCTAGGTAACAGGGGCATAGGGTGAAAGAAACTCTGCCCATTGTTTCTCGCCGACGCCTGGGATCGAACCCAGGACCACAGGATCACAAGTCCAGCGTGCTGTCAGCTGGGCCGATCGGCTACATCCACAAAGCGGTAGATTATCTTTGATAATTTCCGCCCTTTAGAGGATGCCTTCCTCATCGAGCTTCTCCAAGATTGGCACTCATCGACTTGTGAGGCACTCACAAGCCTTCAAGTCTTAGATTCACTCAGTTTGCGAATTTGTGTGTATACACAGCCGAGTGGGAGTGACAGTTGGGGAACACAAACGATCAATTATTCTACTTGTTGGCCGTCACTCTCGATCAAGTGGATCTATTTATTACACAAATACCTTATCCTGCAAGTTGAAGCACAAGACTCGTGTAGTAGATCTGATCAACCAGGCTGTGATTCATACGTCAAGCTGCGACCAGCCGCGTTCAACAGCCTGGGTGACCAGTCCAGCAACCAGGAGGCCTGGTCGACGATTGGGCTTAGTGGGGGACGCTAAGCCCCGGAATTATCTCAAGGCAAGATCAAAGTTCGATCCTTGAGGGGCTCAGAAGCATCTGCTTGAAAGTGTTCTGTACGTGAATACCTGTAACGCTAATCCTCGTAAACTTTCATCTCCACATATGCAAACTCTTAATTCTTCCGTCTATATCCGCAAGAGACGATATACCTGTGTAAGGTCGGAGGCCAGAGGCTCTGGGCTAGCCTCACTCTCCTCCCCCTCTCCATCCACAGTTTTCTATAAAGTAATGTTGTGGTCGGAAGCCTAGGGAAAGGGAACTGAAACCTAAAGGGGAGGACTGAAGCCTTCTGAGCATGAACTCTGACTCCATACTCAGTTTCAAATGTAGCTATGATAGAGCCCAATCGGCTCAGGAACCTGTACTCTACCCCCAGTTGAAAGGCAGGACCAACGAGCCGAAGCTCAACCCCCTCAAGCATAACTAGGCGAGTACATTCACAGCTACACCCTCGAGGGTTGCTTCCGACATCATCTTCCAGCTGTGTAAACAAGGGCTGGACGGGAGTGTTTGAAACCAGACGCGTCATTGATCAGCTGACATAGGAAGCCTGTGATTGGCTGCTGAAATTCCCGCCCATTCTGCTGCTAACTATAACGGTTCAAATGTACCGAATGTTTGCTGAAAATTACTCGGCAGTTTAAAGTCTTTGGTAAAAGTGGATAATATTGGAGTGGTATTTGTCTGAAAGTCTTCCAGTGTTAGCGTAGAGTCAGTACAGATTTGTTCTTGTCTAAAAGGCGACTGGGATTTTGTTTTTTTCCATATTTACGGTGCTGGAAAAAGTGAAACGATTGTTACTTGACTTGTATACACACACACACGTGTTGAACTCTGTGCTTGGTTATCTTGCTTCACCCCGCCTGCTTCACTGCGTCATGCTGTTTCACCCCGCCTGCTTCACTGCGTCATGCTGTTTCACCCCGCCTGCTTCACTGCGTCATCCTGTTTCACCCCGCCTGCTTCACTGCGTCATCCTGTTTCACCCCGCCTGCTTCACTGCGTCATCCTGTTTCACCCCGCCTGCTTCACTGCGTCATCCTGTTTCACGCCGCCTGCTTCACTGTTTCACACTAAATGTTTGATACTATTTTACGATGATGTTTGCCGCATGTTTCAAGCCAGCCGTTTCATACAGCTTGATATTATACCATCTGTGTTTCACAGTGTTAAACACAGCTCCCCCGTTTCATTCTGTGGAAACACTGTACGCGTTTCATTCAGTCAGACACCGTCAACGTGGAGGTTATAGCGATTGTCGTTGTTGATGTTATAGATTCAGCTACTCGGAACAAGTTCCAAGTAGCACGGGCTATGGTGACCCCGTAGTGGACTTACCTGGCATAGGAGCGGGGCAAGTAGCACGGGCTATGGTGAGCCCGTAGTGGTCTTACCTGGCACAGGAGCGGGGCAAGTAGCACGGGCTATGGTGAGCCCGTAACTTACCTGGCACAGGAGCGGGGGCAAGTAGTACGGGCTATGGTGAGCCCGTAGTGGACTTACCTGGCACAGGAGCGGTGCTGAATGTAGCGATTGTCGAGGAATCTTCAAGATGTTAAAGAAGACTGGGCTGAGGATAGGACGGAGAGGAACAGAGGATGAACAGTTCTTCAGTGGATAGGTTTCCAAAGACTATCCAATAAAGTGATCGCTGGTTAACACCCTCCGTACGTTGGTATAATCGCTGAGAATATATGATATAATATCGTCTCTATGTCATATTTCTCCCTTAAACCTGTCCTACCTGAGGACCCAAAACAGAAAACGGGGGACAGTATGTCAATTTCGCAGAAAACGGGGGACAGTATGTCAATTTCGCGAGTTGCTACCAGTTTCCAATACAAATTTTTGGATTTAGGTAGCGAATACGTCAAAATACGACGTTCTATTAGGAAGACGAGTTGCATGAAGACCTCAGAAACACAACGGTGCGTTGAGAAAGTGAGGAGAGAAGAGAAAGAGCGGTCGATCATTTGGCGAAACTGGAAGAAATACGTCAGACATGTCGGGGGTAGGGGGAGGGGGGAGAGGGGGGCAGCCTTGGGGAAAAGTACCAGGAATGGCACGCTATTCTCCTGAAGCGTGTCAGGAGTGCCAAGATATGCCCGGGGAATGGCTACAGCGGTGCCAGTCGAGGAGAAAGTTGTGAGGACAGCCACAAGCGGCCGCGGCGGATGTCGGCGGACGTCTGATCAGTGTCAAAAAGTGTCTCCCGCCGTGACAGGCCGCGCGGGCTGCCCGCTTCCTACATTTTTACTCGGTGAATTTTTCCCCCTCCGTGGCCTTATTCCTGCGCTGGAACTCTTCGCCCAGGGCTGTCGAAGCTTGTAGGCTGTCAATGTTTTTTTTGTTTACTGGGGCCAGATTCACGAAAGCACTTACGCAAACACTTACGAACCTGTACATCTTTTCATAAGCTTTGGCGGCTTTGTTTCCAATTATTAAGCAGTTAATGAGCCCCGAAGCACCAGGAGGCTGTTTATAACAATAACAACAGTTGAATGGGAAGTTTTCATGCTTGTAAACTGTTTAATAAATGTAACCAAAGCCGTCAAAGATTGAGGAAAGATGTTCACGTTCGTAAGTGGTTGCGTAAGTGCTTTCGTGAATCTGGCCCCTGGATCCCAACACGTCGGGGTGATAGCGTGGCAATGATTCTCTAGTGACGATGCGCGTTTTTAATATATCGGCTGCGCTTTCAATCTGAAAATCAGCTTCAGTTATCAATTGGAGTAAAATATTCTTCAGAGTTGGTTATTTTCTGAGGTTTATTTCAAGAGCTCTGTCAGTTGTTCTGTCACTTGAGACAGCTCTGTAGTCACCGTCCAGGTAGAGTTCATCTAATTGGTCTCTGCTGTTGTAATTGTGGGAAGATGAGCTGTGGCTCTTGGGTCCCGCCTCTCAAACCATAGTCGGCGGGTGTATAGATTCCAGAGTCTATGTTTAAAGCTGTAAATGGCGTCTACTGCCATCAAGTCTTAACACATTCCATTTGTTGACCGTGGTGAGCGTGTTTGTGGAGGGTTGTGGGGGTCTTGTGGGGGTGTTGTGGGGTGTTGTGGGTGTTGTGGGGGGTGTTGTGGGGTGTCGGGGGTGTTGTGGGGTGTTGTCGGGGGTGTGGGGGGTGTTGTGGGTGTTGTGGGGTGTGTGTGGGGGGGTGTTGTGGGGTGTGGGAAGGGTGTTGTGGGAGTGTTGCAGGTGTTGTGGGGTGTGTGGGGGGGTGTTGTGTGGGTGTTCTGGGGGCGAGCAGTGAAAGTAAAGTAGAACTGGGTGAACTTTCTGTTCCTGACCATTAATTTGTTACATAAACTGTGGTAAACTACTCGAGCGGTTATATACACGCTGCAGGTCACGCAGTATTATCGACGGTGAATATAAACCTTTCCCTGTGATGATCAATACTCGTCTAGAGTTATTTGGTCGTCCTCAATGCTGCCATAACTAAAGTGCTTCTGCCCCCCGACCTGGCCACTTCCCATGTCTCCAAGTGTGGCATACCGTCTTTTTTACGGGCTCGCCATAGCCCGTGCTACTTGGAACTTGTTCCGAGTAGCGAATCTTAAACAACAAACTGTCTTTAACTCTCGTTTATCGTCTAGTAATTGCTTCATTTTGCTCTCTAAACTGCTTTGTGTAACTCTGAATTGTCTCCCTTCTTGAGAATAGACTGTTCAAATTAATGCTACTCTCACTTCTTGTAAATCTGTTGGCGAGAAATAGTTCATCACCGTTATTTTGGTAGTTGTTGTTGTTCAAGATTTGCTATTTGGAACAAAAAGTTCCAAGCAGCACGGGCTATGGTGAGCCCGTGTTTTGGTAGTGGGTTGATAGCTCCCGGTCCCGGCACTCACTGTTATTGCTGTGAATGCAATCGTATCAGTGTGTGTGTGTGTGTGTGTGTGTGTGTGTGTGTGTGTGTGTGTGTGTGTGTGTGTGTGTGTGTGTGTGTGTGTGTGTGTGTGTGTGTGTGTGTGTGTGTGTGTGTGTGTGTGTGTACTCACCTAATTGTGCTTGCGGGGGTTGAGCTTTGGTTCTTTGGTCCCGCCTCTCAACCGTCAATCAACTGGTGTACAGATTCCTGAGCCTATTGGGCTCTATCATATCTACATTTTAAACTGTGTATGGAGTCAGCCTCCACCACATCACTTCTTAGTGAGAAACTAGGAACACACACACTTCCTAGTGTGTGTGTGTGTGTGTGTGTGTGTGTGTGTGTGTGTGTGTGTGTGTGTGTGTGTGTGTGTGTGTGTGTGTGTGTGTGTGTGTGTGTGTGTGTGTGTGTGTGTGTGTGTGTGTATGCGGCAAACTAATAGGCTTTGTGCACTCTGGTTTATTCATGTGTACTAAGCAGCTTACAGCTCTCCCGACAGCAAAACAGGTGTACTTGTGTACGCATTGTGTAAACACACGTCAATATTGTATTTTTTTTTATTCCCCAATTACATTATTTTTTTCCTCCGTCCCATGACTTCCATGACGATATTGACACTGAGAAATGTCGTAGCCTCTCCAAAAGCTCTTTGAGAGTAATGATGCTCTTTCATGACTAGAGCCGAAGGTATGGCATCTTCATAGGCCTATAATATACATTTACTGGGTCGTTTCATTTTGAAAAACGTAAATTTATAGTCAAATGTTCATGCAAGTTCTTGATTAATTGATTAACTTTGGCTCACATGGAAATAATAATTTCAAATAGGCTTAATTAAAATATATTACCTTAATAATATTATATTATTATTAATATATATTATTAATATAATTAAAAATATAAAAATAAATAATAATAAAAATATTATTGAATATTATGAATATTTGTTAATGTTAAAATAATGTTAAATTGTGACTTCACAACTTCCTGTACCCACTAGGCTACGGGAGGTAGAGAAGTGGACAGCGTTAACATGTTGGAGTATTGTTATTACAGGTTATCACCTGACCTGCCGCACTCTAGCCTGCTGCAGGCTAACTTTCCCTCCATCATTTAGTTGGTCTATTCACAGCTGTTGAGTCCTGCGCTACCCCCTACACCCCCCCCCCTTTCCCTCTCCTCAAGCCAAGAGAAGTTAGTGGTGCAGCTGAGCTTGTATAGATCCTCAGTCTCTCTGTCTCTGTCTCTCTCTCTCTCTCTCTCTCTCTCTCTCTCTCTCTCTCTCTCCTCTCTCTCTCTCTCTCTCTCTCTCTCTCTCTCTCTCTCTCTCTCTCTTCTTATCCTGATCCCTTCCCAGTGCTATATAGTCATAATGGCTTGGCGCTTTCCCCTTCCCTTCCTCCCTCCCCCCCGTTTCCCTCCCCTTCTCTCTACCCTCTCTCTCTCCCCTCTCTCTCTCTCCTCTCTCTCCTCTCTCTCCTCTCTCTCCTCTCTCTCCTCTCTCTCTCTCTCTCCTCTCTCTCCTCTCTCTCTCTCCTCTCTCTCTCTCCTCTCTCTCCCCCCCCCCCCTCTCTATCTCTCTCTCTCTCTCTCATCTCTCTCTCTCTCTCTCTCTCTCTCTCTCTCTCCTCTCTCTCTCTCTCTCTCTCTCTCTCTCTCTCTCTCTCTCTTTTGCACAACAGGGCATCGTGGTCTAGTAGGCTAAGTCGTCGGTGTACACCCGATGATCGTGGATTCCGTACCAGCTAGACTTGGCTACATGACAGAAGTATTTGGTTTCCGTTATCCTTCACCTGATGCCTCTGTCCACCTAGCAGGAAATTGGCACCTGATAGCTGTTGTGGGGGTGCATTCTGTTGATGTGTGTGTACTCAGCTAGTTGGGCTGGCGGGTGTTGAGCTTCGGCTCTCTGGTCCCGCCTCTCGACTGTCAGTCAACGTGTTGTGTGTGTGTGTGTGTGTGTGTGTGTGTGTGTGTGTGTGTGTGTGTGTGTGTGTGTGTGTGCGTGCGTGCGTGCGCGCGTGCGGGGAGGCGTAGTACAGTATATAGTAGAAACGAGAGGGGAAAAATAAGTCAGGAGTCAGTACATTAGACAACCAACGATTAGAAAGGCGGGGTCCAAGAGCTAGCAGCACGATCCTGCAGGCACAAAAAGGTGATCACAAATAGGGGAATACAAATGGGCACCAATGCTGGCATTCGTTCTTGGCCCAGAGCGAATAATAGCAAATGGAATATGCAAATTTTTAAATAAGTAAAAAATAATTTAACAAAGAGTTTACTTTGCATACGGTTCCTGGGAGAACCTATAGGGGATACCAGTGTAGGATTTACTCATGGAATTAATCATTGAACCCGTCTGTTATAGGTGTTCAGAGGCGGAGCCCAGGAGCTAATCTGGAATAACATTGGGAGCAAGGTGGCCTTTATCTAAGGCTTTAGTCATACTCTTAGAGATGCCAGTGAACAGCCTCAGAGGTAAGAGTTAAGATCGACGCCGCGTCCCTTAGCCCGGGGCCGCCTCTTCCACTTATAGCTGCGTTGCCCTCATCACCAAAATATGGTTTCGACTCGATTGGAGTAGCTTACTGTAACTACACTTAGTTAATTACACACACACACAAGATTCTGAAGGGAATTGATAGGGTAGATAAGACAGGCTATTTAACAAGGGCACACGCCAAGGGGACACAGGTGGAAACTGAGTGCCCAAATGAGCCACAGAGATATTAGAAAGAACTTTTTTAGTGTCAGAGTGGTTGACAAATGGAATGCATTAGGAAGTATTGTGGTGGAGGCTGACTCCATACGCAGTTTCAAGTGTAGATATGATAGAGCCCAATAGGCTCAGGAATCTGTACACCAGTTGATTGACGGTTGAGAGGCGGGACCAAAGAGCCAGAGCTCAATCCCCGCAAACACAACTAGGTGAGTACACACACACACACACACACACACACACACACACACACACACACACACACACACACACACACACACACACACACACACACACACACACACGAGTCACTGTAAGTGTGGAATATCTCAAAGAGTGAGAAGATATCACCAGAGGGAGGCCCAAACGGTTCAGTAACTGGACCTATCCAGGTCTTGATATATGTGAATGATTTTCCAGAGGGAATAGACAATTCTCTCAACATTTGCTGATGTCACAAAAATTATGAGATTTCCTCCGGAGGAAGACCGCAGGAGAGAAGATGAAAGCGACCTCGACAAAGTTTGGTCCAATAAATGGCTACTAGAATCCAACTCCAGCAAATGCAATTTAATGAATCTATTTGCCTGTAATAGGAGAGCGGAAGCAAGGTATCATACCAAAGGAGAACATTCATGACCTTGTGTACCACATACATGTACATACCACATATAATCCAATCAATCATAACAAAGTTAGTGATAGTCCAGAGGTTTGCCTTTAAAGTATTCAATAGAGGTGCGAGATCCAATGAAAGACTAAAGGAATCAATCCTCCAGATCTCTGGAAGAGAGAGAGAGAGAGAGAGAGAGAGAGAGAGAGAGAGAGAGAGAGAGAGAGAGGAGAGAGAGAGAGAGAGAGAGAGAGAGAGGGAAGTTACGGGAGACATGATTAGTAGGTACAAAATTTTCAGGTGAATTGATATGTCAGATATTTCGTATGGTGGTCCACGAACAAGAAGACACAAGAAACTGACTATCCATATAAGCAAGAGACATTAACATATTGTGTTCAGCGGCAGAGTGAACAAATGGAACTCATTGAGAAGGGAGGTAGTGGAGGCAGGACTCCATACACAGTTTTAAGATTATGATATGATAGAGCCAAAAGGGCTCAGATGTGTACACCAGTTGATTGGCGGTCTAGAAGCGGGACCAAAGAGCCGAAGCTCAACCCCTTCCCCCGTAAGCACAACTAGGTGAGTAAATTTACCTAATCCAGCCACCGGGGCATGAACAGCTGACTAACTCACCTAATCATGCCACAGGGACACGAACAGCTGACTAACTCACCTAATCATGCCACAGGGACACGGACAGCTGACTAACTCACCTAATCATGCCACAGGGACACGAACAGCTGACTAACTCACCTAATCATGCCACAGGGACACGAACAGCTGACTAACTCACCTAATCATGCCACAGGGACACAAACATCAAGGTGATCTGGCCTCCTCATCCCGCTGTAAAACATCACCTCACCGTGACGTAAAAACCTCGTAAATCACTTACAAATCCGCCCTCAGTGCGTAGTAATTCAGGCGGGACTCCATGAATGAATGAGTAATGGCTGTGTTATGAGGGGGAAAGTTGTGGTGTGTGCGTGAATAAGTTGTGTGGGGGAGGGGGGGGGGGAATAATTTTCTAGTTGAAGCTGTTGTTGTGTTCTGGTTGACTGTTCTACCTCAACCCGTTCTCGCACTTGCTTGCAGTCAATATTGGCTTATTTAATAAGTGCATATGTGACATACTAATTGATTGTGAATATTTAGTTTACCTTGAAAAGCTTCATTGAAAACACCAACCTCACCTAACCTTCTTAGTATGTTAAGATGAGCATCTTATTGCTTCTTAATTACAATTATTACTTAACCTAACTAAAACTAAAAACACTAACGGGGACACACGGGGACACTAAAAAGCCCGGAAATCATCTCAAGATAACCTCTCAAGATAACCTATCAACGGTATAGGTTAAGTAATAATTGTAATTAAGAAGCAATAAGATGCTTATCTTAACATATTAAGAAGGTTAGGTGAGGTCGGTGTTTTCTATGAAGCTTTTCAAGGTAAACTAAAATATTCACAATCAATTAGTATGTCACATATGCACTTATTAAATAAGCCAATATTGACTATAAGCAAGTGCGAGAACGAGTTCCATACCCATACACCTTCCTACTTTGGTGTCTCCTGTAGATCATAAAAGGATTTAATATGTTGCTAAAGACAAGCTTGAAGGTCTAGCTAGCACTCTACCTTCAATAGCTAATATTTACATATTCTACACCTTATCCACTTCTCAATTAAATTGACTGATTGATGAAGATTAAACGTCTTACCATCTTCTCATATTCAGGAGGTTATCTTGAGAGGTTATCTTGAGATGATTCCGGGGCTTTAGTGTCCCCGCGGCCCGGTCCTCGACCAGGCCTCCACCCCCAGGAAGCAGCCCGTGACAGCTGACTAACACCCAGGTACCTATTTTACTGCTAAAGATGCCAAGAAAAAAATTTTTTTTAGACCCTCAACTCCACAATATTGTGTATAATTTATTTTGCAGTTTTAATTAATTTCACTCTTAATTAATAGTGAGCAACATTTAGTAATTACTACAGCGAAGTTTTATCAATAAATTTCTTTAAATGAAGAGTCTGTACTAAAGGCACCGGAGCCGGTCGGCCGAGCGGACAGCACGCTGGACTTGTGATCCTGTGGTCCTGGGTTCGATCCCAGGCGCCGGCGAGAAACAATGGGCAGAGTTTCTTTCACCCTATGCCCCTGTTACTTAGCAGTAAAATAGGTACCTGGGTGTTAGTCAGCTGTCACGGGCTGCTTCCTGGGGGTGGATGCCTGGTCAAGGACCGGGCCGCGGGGACACTAAAAAATAAGCCCCGAAAAGCCTCAAGATAACATCAAGAAGGCAAATTACGTGCTTAAATGTATTTTCCGTGTGAATATCCCGCATGAGTTGATGAGTTGTATAATAACAACAGAATATTATCAATATTTTGATGAAAATCTTTGTACTTATGATATTTATTTGCTCATCATTTAATAATAAAATACAGTATTGATATTAATGATAAATAATAGTTTCTGAAAACGATATAATGATTCAGTAGTTGTAAAGGACATTTTTTTCCTTTACCAATAAGAGATTAGCTGCTGCTATTACTTAAAGCGATCAGTTCACTCTGAACCTCCTACACTGACCGCAGGTAATTAAACTTCCTCATTGCTAAGTGATTACCCGATTAAATTACCTGCAAAGGTCAATTAGTAGGAAGGACTCAGTGTGTGTGTGTGTGTGTGTGTGTTTGTACTTACCTAGTTGTACTCAACTAGTTGTGCTTGCGGGGGTTGAGTTTTAGCTCTTTGGTCCCGCCTCTCAACTGTCAATCAACTGGTGTACAGGTTCCTGAGTCTACTGGGCTCTATCAAATCTACGTTTGAAACTGTGTATGGAGTCAGCCTCCACCACATCACTGCCTAATGCATTTCATTTGTTAACTACTCTGACACTGACAAAATTCTTTCTATTTTGGCTCTGTGGCTCATTTGGGTACTAAGTTTCCACTGTGTTCCCCTTGTTCGTGTTCCACCCATGTTAAGTAGTTATTGTCCATCCTGTCAGTTCCCCTTGAAGTTTTTATAGGTGGTGATCATGTCTCCCTTTACTCTTCTGTCTTCCAGAAACGTTAGGTTCAGTTCTTGTAGCCTTTCCTCGTAGCTCATACCTCTCAGTTCTGGTACTAGTTTGGTGGCATACTTCAGAATCTTCTCTAGCTTTGTCTTGTGTTGTATTAGGTATGAACTCCAGGCTGGAGCTGCATACTTCAGGATTGGTCTGACATAAGTGGTATACAGGTTCCTGAACGATTCCTTACACAGGTTTCTAAAGGCAGTTCTTATATCGGCCAGTCTAGCATATGCCGCTGATGATATCCTTTTGATGTGGGCCTCTGGGGACAGGTTCGGTGTGATATCAACCCCCAGATCTTTCTCTCTTTTTCACTCTTGTAGGATTTCACCTCCCAGATGGTACCTTGTGTTCAGCCTCTTGTTCCCTTCGCCTAATTTCATTAATTTACACTTTTCTGAGTTAAATTTTAGTAGCCATTTTCTAGACCAGTCTCCAGTTTGTCCAGGTCGTCCTGTAGTCTGTCTATCTTCATCTGTCTTGGTTCGTCTCAGAATTTTTGCATCATCAACAAATATTGAGAGAAATGAATCTATAGCCTCTGGAAGACCATTTTCATATATTAGAAACAGATTGGGTTCAAGTACAGAGCCCTGTGGGACGCCGCGGGTAACATCTCGCCACTCTGATGTCTCCCAATAATTGACGGTCCCAATATTTTAGGTGCTCGATCGTGTCTATGTTCTCTGCATTCCTTCTGTGTCGGAAATCTTTTCCGTTTTGAAAAGGCTATATTGAGTAGTACTCAAGACGGGACACGACCGGTGACTTTAATAGTAGGAGCTTCGTGGAGGCATCCTTGGATTGTGAAGGCATCCTTGGATTGTGAAGGCATCCTTGGATTGTGAAGGCATCCTTGGATTGTGAAGGCATCGTTGGATTGTGGAGGCATCCTTGGATTGTGAAGGCATCCTTGGATTGTGAAGGCATCGTTGGATTGTGAAGGCATCCTTGGATTGTGAAGGCATCCTTGGATTGTGAAGGCATCCTTGGATTGTGAAGGCATCCTTGGATTGTGAAGGCATCCTTGGATTGTGAAGGCATCCTTGGATTGTGAAGGCATCGTTTCGTTGGATTGTGGAGGCATCCTTGGATTGTGAAGGCATCGTTGGATTGTGAAGGCATCGTTGGATTGTGAAGGCATCCTTGGATTGTGAAGGCATCCTTGGATTGTGAAGGCATCCTTGGATTGTGAAGGCATCCTTGGATTGTGAAGGCATCGTTGGATTGTGAAGGCATCCTTGGATTGTGAAGGCATCGTTGGATTGTGGAGGCATCCTTGGATTGTGGAGGTTCTCGTAATCATTCCTATCGATCTTCCTTTGCTTGGTTATGCTCACTAAACGTTAGGTCTCTGGCCTCATTACCCCCCCCCCCACTCCCACTCGTCTATATAAATTTAATGATGTGTTTTAAGGGAGTATAAAGAGAAGGTTGTGTAGCGTGTCTGGTAAGACTCCAGGGCACAGTTTGCCTACATCACTGTCCCTTCCAATCTGGTTCCGTCACTCTCTATCATTCACGCTGCATAACCTCTCACCTCTGGCTCACCTACGTGTCTCTCTCACTCCACTCTCTCTTCCCTCCTCTGTGACTTCAGTAGATAAAAACCATGAGGTTAAATTCAAATAAATAATTGATCCAGAGAACCTCCCCCCCCACACACACACATACACGTGACAGCTAAACCTGACGACACTGGAAGACAGGAGAGTTAGGGGAGACATGATCACCACCTATAAAATTCTCAGAGGAATTAACAGGAGAGATAAACTATTGAGCAAGGGTAATACGCGAACAATGGGACACAGGTGGAAACTTTGTACCCAAATGAACCACAGAGACATTAGAGAGAATTTTGTTAGCGTCAGAGTTTTTAAATGGAACGCACTAAGAAGTGATGTGGTGGAGGCTGACTCCATACACAGTTTGAAATGTAGATAGGATTGAGCCTAATAGGCTCAGGAATCTGTACACCAGCTGATTGACGGTCGAGAGGCAGGGCCAAAGAGCCGAATCTCAACCACCCAGCAAGCACAACTAGGTGAGTATACACACACACACACGTAATGATACAGAAAAACACGGTCCAACTACACAAATACTTCGTGTCAATATTCCCTTTCAAGCTTTGCCTCTTGCAAGACAATTTATGCAAAGGAATCATTAGAGGCGCCACACACACACACACACACACACACACACACACACACACACACACACACACACACACACACACACACACACACACACACACACACACACACACACTCTCTCTCTCTCTCTCTCTCTCTCTCTCTCTCTCTCTCTCTCTCTCTCTCTCTCTCTCTCTCTCTCTCTCTCTCTCTCTCTCTCTCTCTCTCTCTCTCTCTCGTCCCCCTACGCCTGGCTCTTCAGTACGCCGTGCTCGTCGTGTCGGGGAGCTGCACTCCGACAAAAGAAGTCGTAAGAAAAACTGACTGTTTCAAAAATGCAGGAATTAAACCCTTGGCGACGAGCAGGAGAGTGTGGTCTTTGATGTCCGGCCGGGTTTGACGGCTCGCCTCTCAGGCTGCCACCACCACCACCAGCAGCGGCGGCGGCAGCAGTAGCATTAGCAACAGCAGCAGAAACAGCAGCGGAACTTTGCTGTTTACCTTCTCCACAGCCAGCTGTTAGAAGTGTCCCACGTTCCTGATGAAGGTTAACTCCATGTAAATATGTAACATTTACCTGGAGTTACACTAGCATGATCATTGGTTAACAGGCAGGTAGGCAGGCAGACAGGCAGGCAGGCAGGCAGGCAGGCAGGCAGGCAGGCAGGCAGGCAGGCAGGCAGGCAGGCAGGCGGGCAGGCAGGCAGGCAGGCAGGCAGGCAGGCAGGCAGGCAGGCAGGCAGGCAGGCAGGCAGACAGGCAGGCAGACAGGCAGGTAGGCAGGCAGATTTAAGAGAGTGCGTGGTGCATGCGGGCGTCTCATGGACTGACCATATAGACATAGCGCTCATGGGAAGTGATTGCTTCTGAAGTATCTCTCGTACGGTATTACGTCCCGTTTAGCGTCGGCCGTGTCGTAAGATCGGCTCTCTCTCTCTTCCGCAGAATTCATATAATAAGGGTTTATATACACCAAACACACACACACACACACACACACACACACACACACACACACACACACACACACACACACACACACACACACACACACACACACACACACACACACAGCATCAGGTCGTGTAGTGAACAGGTTCTAATTCTCATCCATTTGTCTTTTCAGGTAAGCTGTCAGTGGCTCCGGAAATCATCAAGACAATCCTCCCCCTCCTGCCTTCCCCCTTTCCACAACCAGGTGTCCACTACCCCCCCTACTCAACTTCCTCCCACCTGCTCCCCCTACACCTGCCCCCTACACCTGCTCCCCTACACCTGCCTCCTACACCTGCTCCCCTACACCTGCCCCCTACACCTGCTCCCCTACACCTGCTCCCCCTACACCTGCCCCCTACACCTGCTCCCCTACACCTGCCCCACTCCCCGGCGTACTCATCACTACTAAAAAGGTAAAGTGGCAACTGCTCAATAATTACAGTTTTCCGCTACAGAAATTCTGTAGCGTTGTCGGGTGCTGTGGGATTTGTGTCCGTGTGTGTACTCGCTAAATGTGCTTACGGGGGTTGAGCTTCGGCTCTTTGATCCGGCCTCTCGACGGTTAATCAATTGGTATACAGGTTTCTGAGCCTATTGGGTTTTATCGTATCTACATTTGAAACTGTGAATGGAGTCTGCCTCCACCACACCACTGTCTAGTGCATTAACTGTGACACGGTTGTTGTTGTTATAGATTTAGCTACGCAGGACGAAGTGTCCATGTAGCACGGGCTATGGTGAGCCCGTAAAAAATCGGGCAATGACACGGAAAAAATCTTTCTTATATATATCTGTGGCTCATAGGGTAATTAGTGTAGCATCTGTGTCCCCTTGTGCGTGTAACACCCCCCCCCCCTTTTCCATGTTAAATAATCTGTCATTATCTACCCTATTAATTCCCTTGAGAATTTTGTATATGGTAATCATGTCTCTCCAAACTCTTCTGTCTACCAGTAACGTGAGATCCATTTCGTGTACACGCAGAAATCACAATAGCGTGATGCATCATATGAACAAATCCACAAGGGCCGTGATGAGGATTCGAACCTGCGTCTGAGAGCATCCCAGACGCTGCCTTAATCGACTGTGCTACGACAGGGTTAAAAGAATTGCAACCAACTCCCGGTTGCAATTTTTTTCCATGTCGTGGCTCAGTCGATTAAGACGTGGCTGGGATCTTCTCGGACGTAGGTTCGAACCCTCATCACGGCCCTTGTGGATTTGTTCATTTCGTGTAGCCTTTCCTTGTAGCTCATACCTCGTAGTTCTGAGACTAGTCTTGCAACATACCTTGAACCTTCGGCTTCGTCCTGTGCTCGACTTGGAGTTTAGTTCTTGATTCACAATCGGGGATCGTGGGTTCGATTCTCGGGGTGGGACAGAAATGGTTGGGGAACATTTCCTTTCACCTCATGCCTATGTTCACCTTGTTGTAAAGAGGAACCCGGGAGTTAGTCAACTGTCGTGGAGTGGCATCCTGGGGAGTGTTAGTATTGGGATGGGACGGGGGGAAAGGAATAGTGCTCAACCACTTGGACGGTCGGGGATTGAACGCTGACCTGCATGAAGCAAGGCCGTCGCTCTACTGTCCAGACCAAGTGGTTGGGTAGGGGTGGAACTCGATAAAAGCTTAAGGTATATATGCAGAGGCTCCCTGTCCCCCGAAAAAATACGAATTATATACAAGGTTCTGAATGATTTCTTACACAAATTCCCAAGTGCAATTCTTATGTTAGCCTGCCTCGCATATGGCACTGATGATATCCCGTTTATGTTGTCTTCAGGAGAGGGATATGACATCATATCTCTCTCTGTCTGTTTCTTGAAGCATTTCATCTCCCATTTGGTACCATATTTTTTTTGTCATACTCCTTACTGGATATTCAGTTGAGATTTATGTATCACTACCACAGTGATCTTTGGTACCTGTGTAAAGGAGGAAATGTATATGTTTATCTCTCAGAATGTTTGGTAATATGTTCAGTGTTTGTGATGTGTGTCTATGTATGTATTAACACGATGTACTGAACGGGGTGAGAATAGCTTGAGCTACCTCATCCCTTTGTGTGTATTTTACCTCAATAAACTTATTTCAATTTCAATTTCATAATCTTTGGTTGACCCATGATCATGGTGCCTGGTATGTGGTCTAAACCCCCCACACGCCCGGGATAACCATTTCCAAGTTCCATTACTTTCTTCTCAGCTTGGCCGCTCCTCCATTTCTTACGTCTCTCTCTCTCTCTCAATAGTATCGAATACTCCCGAGGAAACACCACATTCGTTACGACGCCTGACAGTTTCATCTCTGCGAGTGCTATTACATATGGGTTTTCTTCTTGGGATTTGTCCCCCGATGGCTGTTTGGTTTATCTGTAATCAATGTTTGAGTTCCATCATTTTGAAACTTATTTTCTTCTATCCTTTCTTGCTTATTATTATTATTATTATTATTATTATTATTATTATTATTATTATTATTATTATTATTTTGACGTACATGTTTTTGTTGTAAGAGGTTGTTCTGTGGGCGGGGCTGTTTCAGTGGGGTTATTGCATGTTGAGGATAAAGAGGGCTGGGGGGAGGGGGGGGGGTTGGGCAGTTTGGGCAGTGGGGAGGGGCTTGGAGGTTTTTGGGGTGGGAGTGGGGGGGGGGAGCTTTGTTCCTGTCTAGATACATGATGGGGGGGGGGGCAGGGAGAGCATGGGGGAGGTGTTTCGCGGAGGAAGATTGCTGGAAACGTGTATACACCTAGTTGTGCTTGCGGGGGTTGAGCTCTGGCTCTTTGGTCCCGCCTCTCAACCGTCAATCAACTGGTGTACAGATTCCTGAGCCTACTGGGCTCTATCATATCTACATTTGAAACTGTGTATGGAGTCAGCCTCAACCACATCACTGCCTAATGCATTCCATCCGTTAACTACTCTGACACTGAAAAAGTTCCTTCTAACGTCCCTGTGGCTCATGTGGGTACTCAGTTTCCACCTGTGTCCCCTTGTTCGCGTCCCACCAGTGTTGAATAGTTTATTCTTGTTTACCCGGTCAATTCCCCTGAGGATTTTGTAGGTTGTGATCATGTCCCCCCCCCTTACTCTTCTGTCTTCCAGTGTCGTAAGTGTGTGTGTGTGTGTGTGTGTGTGTGTGTGTGTGTGTGTGTGTGTGTGTGTGTGTGTGTGTGTGTGTGTGTGTGTGTGTGTGTATGTGTGTGTGTGTCTTTGTCATTAGTGAATGGCAAACACTAAGCTTTGGCAACATTGTTTATATGATTAGTGAGAACTTCATTGTACAATAATATATATGTGTACTTAACACAAGTAATTCTACTTGTGTCATTTACACGTATATAATTATGAATATATGAATATGCATAAGTTTGATGTCTTAAAATGTTAATTAACAGCTCCTTACCCCACGAGAGATCTTTGTTAGCAATATACAAGTTATATTTAGATAGACCGACTTACGTATTGTAATTTAAACTAAAGTTGGATTAAAATAAGTTTAGCTGCGGCTGGTACGTAAGCCAGAGAGAGAGAGAGAGAGAGAGAGAGAGAGAGAGAGAGAGAGAGAGAGAGAGCGAAGCAGGTCAGAAATCACCGGAAGATTTTATATAAACGTCTCGAGACAAAGTTTATATAGAGAGACGACGGAACACCAAGAACATATATATATATATATATATATATATATATATATATATATATATATATATATATATATATATATATATATATATATATATATATATATATATGTGTGTGTGCCTCTCATCTCGTACCTAGACTTAGTTAATTACACACGAGGGTGGGAAGCTGGAGACGCCCCGTGAGATTCAAGGAGATGTCTTGGAAAAAACTTTTTGTAGTGTAAAAGTCACGAGCAAATGGAACCTAGGCTAGAGGAAGACTTCGTTGAGACAAATTCAATAAGCAACTTCAAATGCATTACGACGTGGAGATATGACAGAAAGATGGATGGGCTGAGTGAGGAAACTGTTGCCTTACCGTGTAAATACACACACACACACACACACACACACACACTCACACACACACACACACACACACACACACACACACACACACACACACACACACACACACACACACACACACACACACACACACACATGTATGCATCAGGTACAAGCAGTTATCTCATAACTACAGAACACATGAAACAAGCAACCTCCTTGTATCCTTATAACACCATTAAGGTTCCAATAAATAGCCAATCTCCAGTGACGAGTGAAGCTGTATATTTGTTGCCAGAGTTTACGTTTGCAATATTGTCGTGGTTGAAGCTGTTTCAGGAGTTACTTTACCTTCCTATTGTCAACTTCCGCCGTGGGATAGCATCCTCATCCTCCCACTGTTCCGTTGCAAGAATTCCTCATATCTTGGTTCCTAATTAATAAAGCTCTCCCAGGAGAGATGTTGGGACTCTACAAATCAATCCCAATAAAAAAAAAAAAAAATACTTATTTTGTCGATATTCGATAAAATAAATATACATTTCCTTTAGGTAATGCTTAATTAACGTCTCTCTCTCTCTCTCTCTCTCTCTCTCTCTCTCTCTCTCTCTCTCTCTCCTCTCTCTCTCTCTCTCTCTCTCTCTCTCTCTCTCTCTCTCTCTCTCTCTCTCTCTCTCTCTCTCTCTCTCTCTCTCTCTCTCTCTCTCTCTCTCTCTCTCTTTCTCTCTCTCTCTCTCTCTCCTCTCTCTCTCTCTCTCTCTCTCTCTCTCTCTCTCTCTCTCTCTCTCTCTCTCTCTCTCTCTCTCTCTCTCTCTCTCTCTCTCGAACAAAAACTGTATTTGCTGTCTAAGTTCGAAGAATTCATTCTCATTTTCACTTTGATTTCTGCTCGCCACGATCTCTGTAATAAAGATTTTTATTTTATTACAGATGTAATAAAATCAGCAGTATGTTCAGTAGCATGTGTCTATAGAGAAGCCAGCTGACACGTGATGCTGGAACCCATTGTGCAGGTGGGGGAGCAGGTGGGGGAGCAGGTGGGGTGTGCAGGTGGGTAGCAGGTGGAGAGGCTCCACCTGCGAACACTCTCCCACCCTAAGAGAGGTGGGGGAGCTGGCAGGTGGGTGGGTGCTCTGGGCAGGGGGAAAGGTGGAAGAGGAAGAGGTAGTGGGTAAGGGAAAAAGAGGAAAGGGCAGGAAAGGAGAAGGATGTGGGGGGTAATTTAAGTTCATTTGCTTCAATGTCGCTGCTCTTTGATGGTGTGGAGAGTCTCTCTCTCTCTCTCTCCCTCGGGTATTGAGAAGGGAGAAATAGGTGATGAAAGCTTGGCAGATGGGAATTGTGATAAATAGGGTGTGAAGAGGGTCACCGAAAACCCTTCATGGGGATGGAGTGGATCAGAAAAAAAAATTCAGACAAAAATGGCGGCCTACCAGGCAACTTCAACAAGAGGAAATTTTTTTTAGAAATATATTCCAATCCTCGTGAGATGTCAGGGTAAAACTTTACCATAGGGGTCTTGAAGGTGAAAATGTATAGGATTTATTTCATTCACGAAGTAAATTGGGGGATTAGTTGTCAACTGTGACAGTATTCACCTGGTTATACGCCTGTATTAACTCGGGCAAAATAGAGCTTCAGCTCTTGGGCCACATTTTATCCAGTTGTCGGTCGTCAAGTGTAGAGATTAAGTAAACCTGCATGTATCCTGTTACATCTTGGACCTGTGTCCCTGGAGTATACCTGGAGTATACTTGGAGTATACCTGGACTTGATTCTGGGAGTTGTTCTTCTCCGGCCAGAGGGCAGCTTTACCTGTGATAACTTGGTCCACTAGGCTGTTGCTTGGTTCCTATAAATAGGAAATCTCCAGTGACGTGTGGCCTGGCCCTCAGGTATCTTCCATGTATATATTATTTGATACCTTTCTCGTCTCCAGCTTTGAGACGGTCCCAGTAATTTAGATGTTTTATCGTTTCTCTGCGTGCCGTATGTGTTCTTTGTATTCCCTCTAATTCAGAAATCTCTCCCGCTCTGAAAGGGAAAGTGAGTACCGAGCAATAATCAAAAAGGGACAGCATCAGTGATTTAATTAGCATTGCTGTGGTGTCCCTGGATTTGAACGTTCTCATAATCCATCCTATCATTTTCCTGGCCGCCGCTATATTTGCTCGGTTATGTTCACTAAATATCAGGTCGTCAGACATAATAATTCCCAGATCTTTTTTCCATGTTGCTTTCCTTCTATGATTGTGTCCTGTACCCTGTGTTTGGTTTAAGTTCCCTCGTTTCTACCATACCTCAGTACCTGGAACTTGTCACCGTGAAACATCATGTTATTTTCAGCTGCCCAATCGCAGACTATTAATATCTGGCGGGAGTTTTTCCAGTGTCTTCTACAGAGGAAATTTTCATGCTGATTTTTGTACCATCTGCAGAGGATGACACGTAGCTGTGACTAATATTTTTGTCTGTATCCGAGAGAAGAATGAGAAATGGCAGTGGTGCAAAGACTGTGCCCTGGGGTACAGAGCTTTTCACTGCACTTGGGCTTGATCTTATTTGACTGACCGTCACTGCATTCTGTTTGACAGAAAGTTGTAAACCCAACGCCTCACTTTACCCGTTATTCGTATTGATCTCATTTTATGGGCTATCACTCCATGGGCACATGTCGAATGCCTTTACAAAATCTGTGTATACAACATCTGCATTTTTACTTCAAAGACTTCTGTGATTTTGGGCATAGTGCTTGTTGTGGCTCGCCCTCTGCATGGAGCCTAAGAATTGATTCATCAATTGAATCAATCAATGAACCAAGGATTGAGAACATTTAAATTGATTCAATTGATTCATCAATTGAATCAATCAAGCAACCAAGAATTAAGAACATTTAAACGTTGAACAGTACCCGGTTGATGAGGTAACTGACCAGGCCCGT
Organism: Procambarus clarkii; assembly: GCF_040958095.1. Lineage (NCBI taxonomy): Eukaryota > Metazoa > Arthropoda > Malacostraca > Decapoda > Cambaridae > Procambarus > Procambarus clarkii. The sequence continues at coordinate 24,510,012 of NC_091168.1, read as the reverse complement.
TCTCTAGAGTAGTCTCGACCTCACTAAAATGATATACTAAATTGCCCTAACCTAACCTAACAGAGGATCCACGATAGAAAACGGGACAGCTGTGTCAATTTTGCGAGCCGCAATGATTTATGTTACGTCATATTTTGGCCTTAGGGGATTTAGTAGGTCAAAATACGATGGTCTGGGTCAGTTGACATAGATCAGAAATGAGAAGCGGTTCCTAGCAGGGCCCTGAGCGACGCCTTTAGCAATAATAATGGATGAGGAGACGTACTGTATAATTAATGTTAATTAATGTACATTAATTAACATTAATGTATTGAATGAATGCATATATAAAGTGGGTATTGGCGGTGATGTTTCCACTTCATCGATATTTAACCCCTTGTTGTTGTTGTGGCTTAAGAATCAGCTACTGGGAGCCAAAAGTTCCAAGTAGCACGGGCTATGGTGAGCCCGTAGAGGACTTACCTGGCACAGGTAGTGGGGCTGTGTTTTAACCCCCTTCTCGCTTCATCAATATATTATCCTCCGCATGGCCTTGACCCCTATTCATCCGTCTCTTCACTACTCTCTCTCTCTCTCTCTCTCTCTCTCTCTCTCTCTCTCTCTCTCTCTCTCTCTCTCTCTCTCTCTCTCTCTCTCTCTCTCTCTCTCTCTCTCTCTCTCTCTCTCTCTCTCTCTCTCCCTGCCTCTCCTCCGTGTCTTATATCAAGCTGCTGGACAAGAATGTAATATAAACTCAAATTATACACACAGCCGATCTCTGTGCTCAGTTGGTGTGTGCGTGTGTGTGTGTGTGTGTGTGTGTGTGTGTGTGTGTGTGTGTGTGTGTGTGTGTGTGTGTTGGTCTCAAGACACAGCAGGTCATCCTCCACACCAGGTAATCCTTCACACAAGGTCATCCTACACACGACACAACCAACCAGGCTCCATCCTTCGGATCACAAAATAATCGTGGATCGATACCATGCAAATTACCCGTCTATAAACCCACTTCATACACTGAAATAACAATACAAATCTATGTATGATTAATATTATTGTATAATACACAAGTCGGCCGAGACCATAGTAACGTGTCTTTAAATTATAAAAAAAACAAATGTATTAGATTTGCCTAATCGCAACCCTTTGATCAATCAAATTGTCATTGGTGGAAATTAGTGTTCGAAATCGTTGCTTGATGATCCGAACACCGGGGGAGACGCAGGTGTTGTAGTCGCAGTTCAATTACCTCGAGTAATTGTGTAGTTAGGCCTTTCTCCACCTTGTTCAACTCCCTGGATAGTTAGTGTGTGTGAGGTGTAAACAATAAACAAATGGTGTTTAGTGTAAAATATGTGAAACTCACAAGATATAGAAAACGTCGTCGTTGTTTAGATAGACGTCGATAGATGTTGGTCAGTGGTGTTGGTCAGTGGTCGTGTTGGTTAGTGTTCGTGTTGGTCAGTGGTCGTGTTGGTTAGTGTTCGTGTTGGTCAGTGGTCGTGTTGGTTAGTGGTCGTGTTGGTTAGTGGTGGTGTTGGCCAGTGGTCGTGCTGGTTAGTGTTCGTGTTGGTCAATGGTCGTGTTGGTCAGTGGTCGTGCTGGTTAGTGGTCGTGCTGGTTAGTGGTCGTGCTGGCCAGTGGTCGTGCTGGTTAGTGGTCGTGCTGGTTAGTGGTCGTGTTGGTCAATGGTCGTGTTGGCCAGTGGTCGTGCTGGTTAGTGGTCGTGCTGGTTAGTGGTCGTGTTGGTTAGTGGTGGTGTTGGCCAGTGGTCGTGCTGGCCAGTGGTCGTGCTAGTCAGTGGTCGTGCTAGTCAATGGTCGTGTTGGTCAATGGTCGTGTTGGCCAATGGTCGTGCTGGTCAGTGGTCGTAGGACCTAAACGACACACCTGCAACACGCCCAAAACGATAACCAACAAGTCTTTAAGTAATAATCACCGCAACAATTGCATTGTTGATATTTTGAGAATAATGCAAACTTCTATAATGATACATTGTAAAGATAATGTTATATGTGTACCGTGATGTCATATAGTTATAAAATCTTCATTTTCTATTCTATTTAACTAAGAATTCATTTTCTATTTAACTAAGTTATAAAATCGCTATTTTTTATGGACTAATAAATTGATAAATTGGTAATGTTTGTCCTGTCACGATGCTTTATATGAATTCCAAATAACAATTATTATCAAATATTTGTTTTTGGACGCCGTGGGGCTAAAAGTATGCAAATTAGCAAAGGATGTATCAAAAGAATTTTGATTGCAAAATTTCCAATACACATGCGGCCGCATATGATTAAAGTTTAGATATATATATATATATACACTACGAGCTGTCTATGATTAGTTGAATATTTGGTATAGAGTAATACACGCGAATGTGAAGAACGTTGTATAGGAATGTATGATGATTGTTGAATGGGGGACAGAGGAGGTTACCTTGGGGTGTTTTCGGGGCTTAGCGTCCTCGCGGCCCGGTCGTCGACCAGGTCGCGGGGAGCCCCCCCCCCCTTTCTCCCCACCTCACCATCCGAGCCATCATTAAATGGCATAATAATATAATTTCTAGACCCATGCTTCTATGTATCTAATAACACATTTCCTGAGAGTGTGGGGGAGGAGGGAGAAGCAGGGGGGATGGGGGGGGTGTAGGTGGAGGGGGGTCTAGGAGCAAAGGGGGGGGGGAGAGGGGAAAGAGGGGAAGAGGCTATTCCCCAAGTTACATGGAATAGGATATGAAGAGCGACTGAAGGAACTGAACCTGACTACGCTAGAAAAAATAGGAGGGAGTGGGGAGATATGATAGCAACATATAAAATACTCAGGGGGGCATTGGCAAGAGTGGATATAGACGAAATGTCCACGCGGAATACCAGCAGAACAAGCATGAAAGCTGGACACTCAGATAAGTCATAAAGATGGTAGAAAGTTTTCTTTTAGCGTGAGAATAGTTGAGAAATGGAATGAACTAAAGAAGCACATTGTGAAAGAAAACACTATTTATAGCTTTAAAGCTATTATAAAAGAGACGGACAGGAATCATTGCTTTAAATAACTGGCGACTAGAAAGTCGGGATCCAAGAACCGACGCTCGATCCTGCAGGCACAAATAGGTGAGTACACACACTCACGCAGGTATAAATAATTTGCATAATTGTGTAAATGAAAGTAAATGTTCGTGCTAATACACTATAAATTATTAAACGTTCCGTATCCACGAATCTGAAATTTGGCGATGGAACATAAGTGGTTTTGCATAGTCGACCAAATGTTGACATCAGCGGCCATCCCTTGGCGTCAGCTCCGGCATGATTGGCCGCTTCGCATTGATTGGTTGGACCAATCAGCGTCACCCCCTCCAAATGTCATCATCAGCCCTAGCCAATAAGAGGCTCTTATCTTAGCGTCCTCTTAAGCTTGTGTGATATTGCGTACTTGCGTGAGAAAGTATGACGATTGTACAATGGGCTCGACCCAGTCTCCTTGGACCTCCCAGACACAGGCACTACTGATTGCGTCTGATGGGCTCCAGGGACGCGGGTGTTCGATCCCATCCTACCGCCCTTGTGATTTCATTATACATAAATGTGCTTTACTGTACCATTGATTTTGTTCATTTATTATGCACCCCATACCCATCCTGTGGGTGGTAGTGGACCCCATACCCATCCTGTGGGTGGTAGTGGACCCCATACCCATCCTGTGGGTGGTAGTGGACCCCATACCCATCCTGTGGGTGGTAGTGGACCCTATACCCATCCTGTGGGTGGTAGTGGACCCCATACCCATCCTGTGGGTGGTAGTGGACCCCATACCCATCCTGTGGGTGGTAGTGGACCCCATACCCATCCTGTGGGTGGTAGTGGACCCCATACCCATCCTGTGGGTGGTAGTGGACCCCATACCCATCCTGTGGGTGGTAGTGGACCCTATACCCATCCTGTGGGTGGTAGTGGACCCCATACCCATCCTGTGGGTGGTAGTGGACCCCATACCCATCCTGTGGGTGGTAGTGGACCCTATACCCATCCTGTGGGTGGTAGTGGACCCTATACCCATCCTGTGGGTGGTAGTGGACCCCATACCCATCCTGTGGGTGGTAGTGGACCCTATACCCATCCTGTGGGTGGTAGTGGACCCCATACCCATCCTGTGGGTGGTAGTGGACCCCATACCCATCCTGTGGGTGGTAGTGGACCCCATACCCATCCTGTGGGTGGTAGTGGACCCTATACCCATCCTGTGGGTGGTAGTGGACCCCATACCCATCCTGTGGGTGGTAGTGGACCCTATACCCATCCTGTGGGTGGTAGTGGACCCCATACCCATCCTGTGGGTGGTAGTGGACCCCATACCCATCCTGTGGGTGGTAGTGGACCCCATACCCATCCTGTGGGTGGTAGTGGACCCTATACCCATCCTGTGGGTGGTAGTGGTCCCCATACCCATCCTGTGGGTGGTAGTGGACCCTATACCCATCCTGTGGGTGGTAGTGGACCCTATACCCATCCTGTGGGTGGTAGTGGACCCCATACCCATCCTGTGGGTGGTAGTGGACCCCATACCAATCCTGTGGGTGGTAGTGGACCCTATACCCATCCTGTGGGTGGTAGTGGACCCCATACCCATCCTGTGGGTGGTAGTGGACCCTATACCCATCCTGTGGGTGGTAGTGGACCCTATACCCATCCTGTGGGTGGTAGTGGACCCCATACCCATCCTGTGGGTGGTAGTGGACCCCATACCCATCCTGTGGGTGGTAGTGGACCCTATACCCATCCTGTGGGTGGTAGTGGACCCCATACCCATCCTGTGGGTGGTAGTGGACCCTATACCCATCCTGTGGGTGGTAGTGGACTCCATACCCATCTTGTGGGTGGTAGTGGACCCCATACCCATCCTGTGGGTGGTAGTGGACCCCATACCCATCCTGTGGGTGGTAGTGGACCCTATACCCATCCTGTGGGTGGTAGTGGACCCTATACCCATCCTGTGGGTGGTAGTGGACCCTATACCCATCCTGTGGGTGGTAGTGGACCCTATACCCATCCTGTGGGTGGTAGTGGACCCCATACCCATCCTGTGGGTGGTAGTGGACCCCATACCCATCCTGTGGGTGGTAGTGGACCCTATACCCATCCTGTGGGTGGTAGTGGACCCCATATCCATCCTGTGGGTGGTAGTGGACCCTATACCCATCCTGTGGGTGGTAGTGGACCCTATATCCATCCTGTGGGTGGTAGTGGACCCCATACCCATCCTGTGGGTGGTAGTGGACCCTATACCCATCCTGTGGGTGGTAGTGGACCCCATACCCATCCTGTGGGTGGTAGTGGACCCTATACCCATCCTGTGGGTGGTAGTGGACCCTATACCCATCCTGTGGGTGGTAGTGGACCCCATACCCATCCTGTGGGTGGTAGTGGACCCTATACCCATCCTGTGGGTGGTAGTGGACCCTATACCCATCCTGTGGGTGGTAGTGGACCCCATACCCATCCTGTGGGTGGTAGTGGACCCTATACCCATCCTGTGGGTGGTAGTGGACCCTATACCCATCCTGTGGGTGGTAGTGGACCCCATACCCATCCTGTGGGTGGTAGTGGACCCTATACCCATCCTGTGGGTGGTAGTGGACCCTATACCCATCCTGTGGGTGGTAGTGGACCCCATACCCATCCTGTGGGTGGTAGTGGACCCCATACCCATCCTGTGGGTGGTAGTGGACCCTATACCCATCCTGTGGGTGGTAGTGGACCCTATACCCATCCTGTGGGTGGTAGTGGACCCCATACCCATCCTGTGGGTGGTAGTGGACCCTATACCCATCCTGTGGGTGGTAGTGGACCCTATACCCATCCTGTGGGTGGTAGTGGACCCCATACCCATCCTGTGGGTGGTAGTGGACCCCATACCCATCCTGTGGGTGGTAGTGGACCCTATACCCATCCTGTGGGTGGTAGTGGACCCCATACCCATCCTGTGGGTGGTAGTGGACCCTATACCCATCCTGTGGGTGGTAGTGGACCCCATACGCATCCTGTGGGTGGTAGTGGACCCCCATACCCATCCTGTGGGTGGTAGTGGACCCCCATACCCATCCTGTGGGTGGTAGTGGACCCCATACCCATCCTGTGGGTGGTAGTGGACCCTATACCCATCCTGTGGGTGGTAGTGGACCCCCATATTCATCCTGTGGGTTGTAGTGGACCCCATACCCATCCTGTGGGTGGTAGTGGCCCCCATACCCATCCTGTGGGTGGTAGTGGACCCCATACCTATCCTGTGGGTGGTAGTGGACCCCATACCCATCCTGTGGGTGGCAGTGTAAGAGTTTACAAAGCCTCCTAATGGGCTCAGGAACTAAGCCCTAAAATTCATTTAGCTGAGCAAATGACAATCTTGTTAAGGTAGTTAGTTTAATGTATATACGAAGCAACCCAGAAAAAGTCCATTCCCTCCAGCGGTCAAACCCAAAGACGCATTTATCAATTTTAACAATTGCTGTTCATTCAAAACAGGAATTTTCTCAAATATAAATCTATATTATTTTATATTAGCATATTGTACATATTTAGGAACTGGTTAGATTAGGTGTTTAGGTTCTGTTGGAGATTATTTGTATTTGTAGTACGTGGGTGAAGCATTTACAGCGTTGTGGTTTGAAGCAAAGTCGCCAACTGTTCCGAAAGTGTTCGGAGGTCATCAGTTGTGAGTAGTATGTAAACCGTTTTTCATTCATAAACAGGGGGGTTTGGCGGGTGCATGGAATGGACTTTGGCATTGTTTATGAAGACGTGCTGATACGACATCCCGTCCTCATCAACAAAGGCGAAAGTCCATTCCATGCAGCCGCCAAACCCCCCTATTTATGAATGAAAAGCTGTTTACACACGACTCACAACTCAACCCGTCCTCGACTCAAGTCCATTCCATCCAGCGGTCGACCCCACAAACGCATTCATAATTTTTTACATGCTATTTATTCAAAACGGGAATTTTCTCAAATGTAAATTAATCTATATAAATAAAAATGTAAATGTTTGTTTGCTCAAAATCGCTAATCTCTTCTGGTTCTGTTCTCTGGGTGTCGTCCTCTCTCCTATCCAGTCGAACTTGAGGTCTTTGGCTTGCTTTTGATGTGGAGGGGTTAATCCCTGTGGATTAACATGACGGTATCGTACCTGACAACCTGGCGACCACGTCACCGTTGTCCAGAGTTGACCTGTCCCCTGGTTAGCGTCTTCAGTGGTGTGAATTTTCCAGTGTCTTTGCGCCGACAGTCTGGCGCCGCGCTCCTATTTTTTGGCGCGAACATCAGATCATTTGGGAATGCATCGGACGAGGGAGTGGGGAATGGTGGGGAGGACGAGGGGACGGGAGTGCTGTCGTGTTCTGGTGTTCATGTTGTTCATCTTGTACTGCTCTCTTGTTGCAACCTTGCATAATAGAATGTCTTCTGATAACGTCCTTATCTTAATTAATAATAGTATGATGATAGACGGAATAACTAGTGTGTGAACCTTTCAGCTTATCTCCACATGGTACCCCTTCTCCAACAACATTCTTATAGAGAACACATAATTGGAGTTATTTAGGGATAGTTACTCTTCAGGGGGGATTGGCTTTGTTCTTCATCTCTCCATTTACTATATAACTTCATCTTACAGGTGGTTACATCTTACAGGTTCTTACAGGTGGGGGTTGTCACAGGTTGGGGGTGTCTCATTAGGGGTTCACACAGGTGAGGGGGCAGGGGGTGTCGCAGGTGGGGGGTATTTCTTGACTTAACCATCGTCATATGTGAAGGGGGTTTTTGCCCCCCTACCTGCAGTATTACAAGCAAGGTATCCCACCTAAGCTATCGAGACTGGTGCATAATTAGCCAGAAGAAGCGTAATTAGCGCCGGGCTTTTAATTTGACTAACGCTGTGGTGGTTACCGCGGAAATAACTGTTTATTAAGTTCTCGAGCAGGTTTTAAGCGTAGCGCTTATTCTCTTTTTTTTCCAGACTTGGGGTGATTGGTCGCTTAACGAACCAATCAGCGCTAATTGGCTTCATGTGAGCTATGCTTAAAGGACCAATCATCGTCTCTCTCACAAGATTGTGTTGTGACTGTTGTTGTGTGTTGTGAGTGTGTTGTGGCTGTGTTGTGACTTGTTGTGACACAGTGTTGTGGCTGTGTTGTGACTTGTTGTGACACAGTGTTGTGGCTGTGTTGTGACTGTGTTGTGACTTGTTGTGACTTGTTGTGACACAGTGTTGTGGCTGTGTTGTGACTGTGTTGTGACTTGTTGTGACTTGTTGTGACACAGTGTTGTGGCTGTGTTGTGACTTGTTGTGACACAGTGTTGTGGCTGTGTTGTGACTGTGTTGTGACTTGTTGTGACTTGTTGTGACACAGTGTTGTGGCTGTGTTGTGACTTGTTGTGACACAGTGTTGTGGCTGTGTTGTGACTTGTTGTGACACAGTGTTGTGGCTGTGTTGTGACAGTGTTGGCTCAGAAAGGGACCATTAGAGGTGTTTTGATCAGCAGCTCAGAGCTGGGGACTAGGAACACGAGACTCGGGGCTCAGTCAGCAGAAAATGCTCCTTCATGTTAGGTTCTGGCCAAGGATGAGGTGAGAGGGAGGAGGACAAAGGAGAGGGGCAAATTGGGGAGAGAAGAAATACAGGAGGAAGAGGACGAATGTGGGGAATATGTAGAAAGGATGCAGAAGAGGAGAGAAATTGATGGAGTGGAGAGAGAGAGAGATGGAGGATGGGAGAGGTTGAGAGAAAGATAGAGTAACTAGGTTCATTTTTCATCATTAAACTCTGACATCATCAACTCTTGCTCTCAAGTAGTTAGTTACCTTTCCTGTTGTCCAGTCTTATCTCCCTGACTTGTTGACGCGTGTGGGTTATCTTGAGGTTATCTTGAGATGATTTCGGGGCTTTAGTGTCCCCGCGGCCCGGTCCTCGACCAGGCCTCCAACCCCAGGAAGCAGCCCGTGACAGCTGACTAACACCCAGGTACCTATTTTACTGCTAGGTAACAGGGGCATAGGGTGAAAGAAACTCTGCCCATTGTTTCTCGCCGGCGCCTGGGATCGAACCCAAGACCACAGGATCACAAGTCCAGCGTGCTGTCCGCTCGGCCGACCGGCTCCCTTGGCTTCAGCCATAGAAAGACCTGGACACAATGGTCGTTGGCTCATTGTCGTATTTTCGATGTCTTCCTCATTTGTTCAGATCCTGAACCGATTATGTGCCTCTGTAATCCTTTACACCACCGCCCACGGGATGGGTATGGGGTGCATAATAAAGAGAGACATTGAAATTAAATTCCTCATTTTAGGTGAATATAGGTCCAGTAGCCTAAGTGCATCTCCCCCGTCCTCACTTTCTTTCCTGTCATCATTTATATGTTGTGTTAAGAAGTTCCTTTCCAGAACTTCCACTAATTTTGCTCCCCTTGTTTATATCTCCACCACGGGGCTTCTCAATTCCCAGTCTATCTCTCCGTGATTTAGGTCGCTCATGATTAGTAGTTTAGCTCTCATTCTGTGTGCCGCTGCTGTTATTACTTTGCAGTTGACCTATGCATGCTTTGTTTGTCATCATAGGCCTGCCTGGTTTCTTCCTGTCACCTTCACCCGTCCCCCCCTGGAGGCCTATAACAGTATAGGCCTACCCGAGCGAATATACCGACCCGCTGGCGTTCTCTCTCCCTCTCCGCCCCCTCTAAAGCTGTCCAAAATAACTCCCACACATCGTAAACAATTACTGCTGCCAGTTGATCTTTCCCTCTCAGCAAAAACAATATTTAGTTTCAAGATGAATGCGAAGGCATGAAGGCCCCCTCCTAGCTGCAGGATCCGAGCAGGTAAACACAGGGAGAGCGATGGTGGGTAGCAGACTCTTGGAGGAGAGACGCAGGTATCACACTCTATCACCCCGCTGCTTCACTCTGGACAAGTTATCCCCCCCTTCGGATAGCGGAACAAAGCCGCGACGCGAAAGAGTACATCCACCCGTGGACAAAATAAGTATCGAATGAACCCGCCGTAAGTGATCCATCTCGGCCACACTCGTCTGATGGGACATAAATCAAGGCCTCTTGAACGTGAAGCTCAGACACAGAGGCAAACGCTCAGGGTGTTGATGATATTGGAGCACTGCGCAAACACGATCAATTCGCAAAGTATTTTTGTTATTCTTCAACTGGTGGTTCTATAATAGTGAGCGCTCAAGTTGGGGTGTGTGTGTGTGAGGACCAGTCTGGCTCCACCTGGTGCTCCTGGAGGAATAACTAGCTCCTGATCCTATACAGCTGCTCCCGATCCTGTTTACTGGTAATGTGGCTGGAACTGGTGGCTTGAGCTACGAGGAATCCTGTGTAGTATCCTGTGTTTCATTCTCAGTAGACCAAACTGTCCGATGATTTAGATCCTATCATGTTTCTAATGATAGTTACCAACAGCGTATTAGCATGTGGTGGTAGGGGGGCGAGTGTGGTGGTGGTGGTGGTGGTGGTGGTGGGGGTTGTGGTAATGATGGTGAAGGGGGGGGGGTGTATAACTTACCTATGAGCATCTAAGGGAAAAGGAGGTTTAGCTCTTTACTCCCCCGCGTACTAGCCTTGTACATTTTGCGGTTCAAATTCTTTGTCGAATCTGTTCTTAGAGTTGTGGATGGAGGTGGCTTCCACAGCTTCTTCTTCTAGAGCATTTCTCTTGTTAACTACTCGTACAGAGTCCAAGTACGTTCCTTTGGCTCGGTTCCAGCTTCCACCTGTGTCCTCTTGTCATGCTTTCTTTCAGTCTGAAGCGGCTATAGTTATGTCCACCTTATCCATTCTCCTCAGTATCTTGTATGTCGTGATCAAGAGTGGAGCGAGCCCGAGAAGCGAGGCAGTGAATGTTAACAGTGAACAGTATACAACTTAGTTATAAGAAACAAAGAGGGTCGGGAGTCACTGCATTACAGGAACTGAAAAGGCATGGCCCAGGAGCTGAAGACTGACTCTACAAGCACACCCTTGCGAATCCAACTAAGGTAGGCGAGAATACCTTCGTTTAAACACACACACACACACACACACACACACACACACACACACACACACACACACACACACACACACACACACACACACACACACACACAGAGTAGTTAGTAAATGGAATTCACTAGGAAGTGATGTGGTGGAGGCTGACTTCATACATACTTTCAAATGTAGATATGACAGATCCCAGCAGGCTCAGGAATCTGTACATCAGTTGACTGACGGTTGAGAGGCGGGACCAAAGAGCCAGAGCTCAACCCCCGGAAGCACAAATAGGTGAGTACACACACACACACACACACACACACACACAGACGAGCAGGAATATAAGCACAAACACATCCTTTAGTCGTATTATAATTTCCCCTCAAGGGAAAACACAGTAACTTTCTGTTTAGAGCTGCGAAGCCTCTCTTGGGGAGGGAGGGGGGGGCCTCGTTACCTTACCTTACCTTACCTTACCTTACCTTCCCCAGTAACGTCCGGGTCTGTGGGACAACGAAAATGGACAATGACGCTGAAACCGATTTCAAATGCAACATCTCGCCTGAAAAGGAATAATTTATCGAGGGGGCTCGCCAGTAGTAAGAATGGCTGTAATTAATTTTCCGGAAAATTGTACTTTTCACTTAGGTCTCGTAAAGGAGATGTCGCGAGTTACGAGCCCAAATGTTAATGTGGAAACTACGTTTTAAGCGCTTTTCCTGTTCTCCCTTTCCCTCTCTCTCTCTCCCCCACTTTTCTTCCAGGTGCTATGTAGGTCTATTGCGCTCTCCTTCTCTGTCTCTGTCTGTCTCTGTCTGTCTCTTTCTCTTTCTCTGTCTGTCTCTGTCTCTCTGTTTCTCCTCTCTCTCTCTGTCTCTCTCTCTCTGTCTCTCTCTCTCTCTCTCTCTCTCTGTCTCTCTCTCTCTCTCTCTCTCTCTCTCTCTCTCTCTCTCTCTCTCTCTCTCTCTCTCTCTCTCTCTCTCTCTCTCTCTCTCTCTCTCTCTCTCTCTCTCTCTCTCTCTCCTCTCCCTCTCTCTCCCCTCTCCCTCGCTCTCCCCTCTCCCTCTCTCTCCCCTCTCCCTCTCTCTCCCCTCTCCCTCTCTCTCCCCTCTCCCTCTCTCTCCCCTCTCCCTCTCCCTCTCCCCCCTCACCTCGTGAACCAAAGTTGAGCTGCGGGAACAAAGCCTCGAGCGCGAGACAGGACGAGCAACTGGTGATGATTTGAAGTCATGGAAGAGCCCGAAGACCGGGTGTGAGGCGGCGTGCTAATGGGGGCCCAGATCGCGTGCAGCCGGGCAAGGTAATAGGCGGACTCTCGGACGCAGGTTCGAATCCTCGTCACGGCCCTTGTGGATTTGTTCGTAATAGGCGGAATTTTTTGTGTTGTGGGAGGGGGGAAGGGGGTGTTAATGGAGCCAAATTGGCAGTGAAATGGGTTAGGGGGGGGGGAAATAAGGCAGAATTGACTGCGTGAAGGCGCTAGAAATGGGATCATAAAGGATGAAGGTAATAGGGTGAAATTGAGTGTTAGAAAATGGGCAAAAAAGAATGTGGGGAAATTTGGACGTAAGAGGACAGGATAATGGGATAAATTGTGATGCTTGAAGAAGAAGATTAATGGTGTCAGATTAAGTGTGAGAGAGCAACAGAAATGAAACCTAAATTGGGTACACAATAGCGTTGTATAATGGGATCAATTTGGGTTTGAGAGTCAAGTAGCGTAACGAGGAAGATTTAAGAGTGTAATATGAGGTTTAAATTGGGTGAGAGTGCTTGGAATAGGCTCTTGAAAAAACGTAGAATAGAATCAAATTTGGTGAGAGTGCTTGGAATAGGCTCTTGAAAAAACGTTGAATAGGATCAAATTTGGTGAGAGTGGTTGGAATAGGCTCTTGAAAAAAACGTAGAATAGGATCAAATTGGATGAGAGTGCTTGGAATAGGCTCTTGAAAAAACGTTGAATAGGATCAAATTGGGTGAGAGTGCTTGGAATAGGCTCTTGAAAAAACGTAGAATAGGATCAAATTGGATGAGAGTGCTTGGAATAGGCTCTTGAAAAAAACGTAGAATAGGATCAAATTGGATGAGAGTGCAGCTTGGAACAGGCGCGCCTTAGAAAAACGTAGAATTCTCTGAAATTGGATGCCGGTGGGTGCAAGGAATTGGGGGGTTCCTCGAGTATTTATTAGAAGGCGCCAGGAATGAGGTACCCTTTAGATTGGGGTGCCAAATGGCGCAGAAATTGGGGACAAATTACGTGTGGAAAATGGTGCTTGCGAATGGGAACAAATTGGGTGGAGAGATAGTGTGTGGAATGGGAGGGAGGGAGGGAGGGAGGGAGGAGTCTCGAACAGTCATTCCACTCATCTTGACGGTCTGGTTAAGGTCGTGCATTCATACCTTTGTCTCAGTAGTTTCTAGCAACAATTTTAATTGGCTTGCAGGTTTTAATTGGCTTAGATTTTAATTGGCATGCTGGTTTTAATTGGCATGCTGGTTTAAATTGGCTTGCTGGTTTTAATTGGCTTGTGCTTTAATTAGGATGCCGGTTTTAATTGGCGTGTCGGTTTTAATTAGCATGCCAGGTTTAATTGGCATGCCAGGTTTAATTGGCACGCTGGTTTAATTGTCATGCTGATTAACACACACGCTTCAAGATTAGTGCCTAAGCATTCTAGCATTCATGATAAATAGCTTAACATCGTACTGTATGATGTTGACTTATACACAAAATACATTGTGTATACTATGAGGCTCTGGATGGTACATATATACTACTGAAGTATGTTATTCTGTTTCAGTATATTTCGGCTCCAGCTGATACTGATGTTTCTGAACTATAAGATAAAATTGTCTGTCTATATCTGTCCAAAGTTGGAGGCCAGATGCTCGGGGTTAGCCTCACACAACTTGGCAGAGAGAATGGTCTGAGGTATGGGACGGACATAGGCTAGTCGGGGTTGCCAGTATACACAAGGAAACAGCGTACCAGCGTCACAATTATAGACCCCTCACGACGATTTTTGGAGCTATCAGTCAAAACAAACATTACACAAAAAATATTATAGTCATATGCACCATTATTCACTAATCTTGGGGACAATTAAACAAAAATTTCCCTGCTATTCATAATTTGCCCGTACTCGCATAAAATAGAGAATCTTCCCTCCAGCTTCAAGGGTTTCACAAGCCACACCCCTTTGGAGGGACAGACAGCACATAGGTGCATGGATGGATAAATGGATGGATGGGTAGATGGATGAATGGATAGACAAATGGATAGAGGTTAGGGCTTTGTATGTTTTGAAGGATTTCTATTTCATAGATCTTATTTTTTTTTTAACCTTGGCACTTTTATTTTAGATATAGATAGATATAGATAGATTTAGATATAGGAGGCTCCATTTTTTTTACAGACTCTTATGTGGAAAGCTAAAACTCTACCTCTTCTGTTTTCTATTTGTGGATGACTTCGTGTCACATTCTTGTATCATAACCTGTTCAAGAGAGAGAATTTGATAAGCACCTCCAAAGAAAACCCTGATCAACCAGGCTGTGATTCATACGTCAGGCTGCCAGCAGCCAAGTCTAACAGCCTGGTTGGTTGGTTGGCTAGTCCAGCACCCCCGGGAGACCTGGTCGAGGACCGGGCCACGGGGACGCTAAGCCCCGAAATCATCTCAAGATAACCTCAAGATAACCACTATTATACCAGTCCATGCATTATGGTGTTAATTTCAAGTGTAGTTTGACGCAGGAGCGAGTACTATAAACTCAGGAAGCAGATATCATTATTACTAATATTATTAAATTGGATAAAGGAAGGGGGACTGTCAGGAGAAAGCGCCAAGTCATTACCACTCCGTAGCACTTGAAAGAGATCAGGATAAATTGGATAAGAGGAAGCAATTTGGACTATCAGAGTACAACGACTTAATATAAAGACCAAACGGACATGAGACTTAATGTGCTTAATATCTTAATCAAACCAGAAGAGTCAATCAAGAGCATATACGCAGGTGATTCCCGGCCAGCGCAGTGCTTACGGAACACGTAATGTATCCAGGTAACATTCAGCTCATTATATCCAAGAGTCAAGGAGCCGCCGCGCAGGCATTAGAGATGAAAGAAGCAGTGTTAGTGAGGGGGTTCACCTGGCTATCTTCACCAGAGAGAGAGAGAGTTACCTCTTCAGCATCTCACACACCGTGAAGACTCTCCAGCAGGCAGGTCTCTCCTGCTGCTGCTCCGTGTTGCTCCCTGCTGCTGCTGCTGTTTCCTGTTGCCACGGGAGCCCCTGGAACACGCACAGGGATCATCAACGCGGTTGACGACGACGTAGAGTGACGCACCAGACTAAAGGTGCGGGTTTTCTTCCACAGCAAAGTGCCCAGAGGCACGAGGGAACTCTCCACTCTCAGGTATTTCAAGGAGGCGTAATGTCACTACTTTTGCTGTTTAACTGTGCCTTGGCTGGTGTAGGGAGCGTGGTACATATTGGGCTCAGTGAGTGTAGGGAGCGTGGTACATGTTGGGCTCAGTGGGTGTAGGGAGCGTGGTACATGTTGGGCTCAGTGGGTGTAGCCAGCCGGTTCAGTCCGGGTTCGTGTGATGTAGCCCGTCCTCTAAACAAAGACCCAAAAGTGATTCCATCCACCCGCCAAACCCCCCGCTGTTTATGAATGAAAAACGGGTTACACACGACTCACAACTGATTTCGTTCGAACACTTCCGGAACAGGTACTTCGCTGACGAATTTTGTTCGAACCACAGCGCTGTAAATGCTTCACCCACGTACTACAAATACAAATAATCGCCAACAGAACCTAAACACCTAACCTAACCTAACCTAACCTAACCTAACCTAACCTAACCTAACCTATGCCTATATATGCACAATAAGCACATGCACAATAATATATGCACAATAATATTATAATATAAATTTATATTTGAGAATAGTCCCGTTTTGAATGAACAGAATGTAAAAAATTATGAATCCGTCTGTGGGGTCGACCGCTGGATGGAATGGAGTTGAGTCGAGGACGGGTTGTGTGATGGGGCTTCACGACGCCCTGTTATCTGGTGATGGAAATAATCGCCAGTATACTACAAATAATGAGTCTCAAAGTGTTAAAATAATTATTGTGTTGTGGTTTGTTATCGGGCTTATTTTGCAGGTGAAACTTATTCGTTGTCGACTCATAATCGGGAATCCCGGGGTTCGAGTCTCAAGGGCAGTTCAGAATTGGTTGAGCACGTTTCCTTTCACCTAATAACTCTGATCACCTAACAGTAAAGAGATACTCAGTAGTTAGTCACTTATCGTTGGGTTACATCCTGAGAAGGGTCAGTAATTCGACCTTTAGAGAGACCTCGATACAAGCCTAACGTATATACATACACGGGCTGCCTGTCCCCTCCCCTTAAAAAAAGTAATTAAATATTTTTACAAGACGAAGAATTGGCCAATACCGCTAATGAGTTCCTTGTCAACAGCTGTGATCACTTTCCACTTCTAGAGAACCATTCGTGATTTTTTAACGAGCTCATTCAGACAACTTTACATCGTGAAGAAATGCGAATATAATAACACAGAAGAGAAGAGCAAAGAACAGAAGACGAGGATGAAGGGAGAAATGAGCAACAAGTGATTAAAACCGAACACAAATGTGAGTGAGCAAGAGGAAAAGGCGCCTAATGTGTTCCACTCAGGGTAGTGTAGATCTCTTTGTTTGCCACGGTGACGAGCAATGGAAACTTTGAACAAATCCACAAGGGCCGTGACGTAGGATTCGAACCTGCGTCCTGGAGCATCCCAGACGCTGCCTTAATCGACTGATGGTTATCATTTGATGCGTTGATCAAAGGTGACCATGACACGCGTAACGTGATGCATCACGTTAGTGTGATCTCTGTGTGTAATGGATACTTTCCTCCAAGTATGACCCTCAGTGATTTTGGAAATATATATATATATATATATATATATATATATATATATATATATATATATATATATATATATATATATATATATATATATATATATATATATATATATATATATATATATATATATATATATATATAATTAAATGTACAGCCGGAGTTTGGTGTAAATTTCCAAAAACCGGAAATTTATATATAATTTATATACATATATATATACATATATATATATATATATATATATATATATATATATATATATATATATATATATATATATATATATATATATAAATTAGCTTAATTTTTAACCTCTCGTTTCTGTTTTTTTTTGCCACACTTAAATTAATTAGTATTTTTTCGACTATTTGTTTCCTGTTGGTAATTAAAAATATCAAATAATTTTACAGTATTGTCACGGCTTTTTTTTATTATTATGACCCGTTTGATAGCAATTATAATTATTATTTGGCAGATATTATACATATTCATATTTAGGTTGCTATGTAGTATTAAAATTGTTATGGTTGTTATACACTCTTGTATATCTGTACTTATTTCACTACATGTACTCAGTATACCTGTACTCATGACAGTGTATTCATCGCATCACCTTTGCACTTAATTTATTCTTCGGGCGTCTGTACTTATGGGTACCTCTGCACTCACTGTATTCTCTGGATTTTTGTAGTTGCTGTATAGATTCTTGTAGTTGCTGTATAGATTCTTGTAGTTGCTGTATAGATTCTTGTAGTTGCTGTATAGATTCTTGTAGTTTCTGAATAGATTGTTGTAGTTCCTTAATAGATTCTTGTAGTTCCTATATTCTGACTTCCTTCGTGAAACGAGGCTATGTCTGGAATTCCCACTAAACAACTATCCAGTAACTACCATGGTTCTGGAACCTGGTTTTGTAATATTGTTTGGTTCAGGCCATCGTTCGTCTTCAAGCCACGCGTGATGGTTCAGTAAGAACATTTAGAGATTCTTAACTACTCACACGTTACCAGTTTAAGGACTTTGGCACTACCGGGTTAGTCTCAGAACTAATCGTCTTGAAACGGAGGGGAAGAGATCACATAATATCATCCCATTTTCTAAGATTGATAGTACAGCAACTATTTTTTTTTACCTAAAAAAATTAAATAAAAATTCTGATTTTTTCTGTTGTTTGAAAACTCAAAAAAGGCACGCTTGAAATTGGAACATAAATTGTACATTCAAACCTGGGTTAGGCCTAATTAAGCAATCGTGGTTATAATATACGCCATCTAAGACCCAATTTAGTGGGTCCAAAGACCTTAAGACCCAAATTTATTAGGGTTTTATAAGGTCTCTAGTATTTATTAGGGTGATATATTAGACATAGAAAAGTTAAGTTTTTGTTGGACATTTTTTTTCGTACCTTCTGCCAATTAATGTTACAAAATGTAATTTATTTTGGTCTAACCGTCCATTTTTGTACGTTCGGCCAATAGTTCATTTAAGTACTACCATTTTTGGGGGGATAACAGGTGGCAGAATATATACATGGAAATATACAGGAATGTCAGGAATATACAGAAATAATAATGTCAGAAATATACAGGATTATACTAATACATAAGAAATATTTCTACAACTTAGTTTCATAGAGACTATATATTATATTATATTATATACAACGAATAGAGGAAGAAGGGGAAGAGGAATAGTTGGATAAGTAGAAAGAGAGAGAGAGAGAGAGAGAGAGAGAGAGAGAGAGAGAGAGAGAGAGAGAGAGAGAGAGAGAGAGAGAGAGAGAGAGAGAGAGAGAGAGAAGGAAGGGAAGAAAGAGAGAGAGGGGGAACAGAGAGGCGGTAGAAAGTGAGGAATAATTACAAGATGATAATTGACGTCACTAGTTTTGGGAAACCTTGGCGTCGTTCTAAGATTTCGCGCAAGGAGTCGATAATGATGTGATGCCATACGCTAGCTCTCCTCCTCCTCCTTGTCCTTCTCCTCCTCCTTCTCCTCATTCTCCTCTTTGTCCTCCTCCTTCTCCTTGTCCTCCTCTCCCTCCTCCTCCTCCTTGTCCTCCTCCTCCTCCTCCTTGTCCTCCTCCTTCTCCTCTCCCTCCTCCTCCTCCTTCTCCTTCTCCTCCTTGGGCTCTATTACGCACCCAATTTTCATTACCCAACAGCCAATTCCTCGCCCAATTTCCATTTAATACTATATTCTGGGCCAAATAAAAAAAGTTGTCCAGCCCCCCCTAGCAATTTTCAAATTAAAATGAGATCCATTCTTAAAAATTCTGACTGTTCCCTCAGTAGTAATAATAATAATAATGAATAAATTCACAGGAGCCCTAATGAGGGTTCGAACTTACAACTGTTCCACGATATGGTCAAAAGAATTGCAACCTAGAGTGCTACGGCTGCACTCACGAGAATACCGAGGCTTCCACTGAAGCCTAGCCTGGGGGGAGGGGGGAGGTGTTCACACAATTTCCCTACAATTTACACAATTCACAATCTTTTTTTTTTTTTTACCATGTCGTTGCACAGTTGACTAGAGCGCGTCTGTGAAGGTCTAGAACATTCGTTCGAACCTACATCACGGCTCGTGTTGGATTTCTTCATTTGACATATCACGCTATTATGATTTATGTTTGTAATAAGAATAATAATAATTTTTCTCTATTGAGGTAAAATGTACTTATAAAATGAGGTACAAACAGGATGTTGGATTTCTAGATAAGAGTTAGTACCCGTCAAACACACAGCGAAACTACGACGTTGGTACAACGTTCGAACAAGTTTTAACATCTCCTAACCAGTTATAACAACCAATATAGCAAGTTGTAACAACGTTCTAATACGTCATAAACACGTTAAGCCAAGATGTAACAACTTTATTACAAGTTGTAACAAGCGGAAAATAGAGACAGTTTCGGTTTGTGTTTCCAGGGTACGTACTAGGACTAAAGCCACTAATACGTTCAGCGTTTCATACACAAAAAAAACTCCATACAGAGTGTGGCTGAGATGTCGAGGAAATGATCTTATAAAGTTATATGTGTCTGTTGAGTCTCATAATATTTGTAACTATATTTTCCCCCTTGGTATGTTGTGCAGATCTCTATACATTATACACCATTAACTGTGCAGATCTCTATACATTATACACCATTAACTGTGCAGATCTCTATACATTATACACCATTAACTGTGCAGATCTCTATACATTATACACCATTAACTGTGCAGATCTCTATACATTATACACCATTAACTGTGCAGATCTCTATACATTATACACCATTAACTGTGCAGATCTCTATACATTATACACCATTAACTGTGCAGATCTCTATACATTATACACCATTAACTGTGCAGGTCTCTATACATTATACACCATTAACTGTGCAGATCTCTATACATTATACACCATTAACTGTGCAGGTCTCTATACATTATACACCATTAACTGTGCAGATCTCTATACATTATACACCATTAACTGTGCAGATCTCTATACATTATACACCATTAACTGTGCAGGTCTCTATACATTATACACCATTAACTGTGCAGGTCTCTATACATTATACACCATTAACTGTGCAGATCTCTATACATTATACACCATTAACTGTGCAGATCTCTATACATTATACACCATTAACTGTGCAGATCTCTATACATTATACACCATTAACTGTGCAGATCTCTATACATTATACACCATTAACTGTGCAGATCTCTATACATTATACACCATTAACTGTGCAGATCTCTATACATTATACACCATTAACTGTGCAGATCTCTATACATTATACACCATTAACTGTGTAGATCTCTATACATTATACACCATTAACTGTGTAGATCTCTATACATTATACACCATTAACTGCAGATCTCTATACATTATACACCATTAACTGTGCAGATCTCTATACATTATACACCATTAACTGTGCAGATCTCTATACATTATACACTATTAACTGTGTAGATCTCTATACATTATACACCATTAACTGTGCAGATCTCTATACATTATACACCATTAACTGTGCAGATCTCTATACATTATACACCATTAACTGTGCAGATCTCTATACATTATACACCATTAACTGTGCAGATCTCTATACATTATACACCATTAACTGTGCAGATCTCTATACATTATACACTATTAACTGTGTAGATCTCTATACATTATACACCATTAACTGTGCAGATCTCTATACATTATACACCATTAACTGTGCAGGTCTCTATACATTATACACCATTAACTGTGCAGATCTCTATACATTATACACCCATCAACTGTGCAGATCTCTATACATTATACACCATTAACTGTGCAGATCTCTATACATTATACACCATTAACTGTGCAGATCTCTATACATTATACACCCATCAACTGTGCAGGTCTCTATACATTATACACCATTAACTGTGCAGATCTCTATACATTATACACCCATCAACTGTGCAGATCTCTATACATTATACACCCATCAACTGTGCAGGTCTCTATACATTATACACCATTAACTGTGCAGATCTCTATACATTATACACCCATCAACTGTGCAGATCTCTATACATTATACACCATTAACTGTGCAGATCTCTATACATTATACACCATTAACTGTGCAGATCTCTATACATTATACACCATTAACTGTGCAGATCTCTATACATTATACACCATTAACTGTGCAGATCTCTATACATTATACACCATTAACTGTGCAGATCTCTATACATTATACACCATTAACTGTGCAGATCTCTATACATTATACACCATTAACTGTGCAGATCTCTATACATTATACACCATTAACTGTGCAGATCTCTATACATTATACACCATTAACTGTGTAGATCTCTATACATTATACACCCATCAACTGTGCAGATCTCTATACATTATACACCATTAACTGTGCAGATCTCTATACATTATACACCATTAACTGTGCAGATCTCTATACATTATACACCATTAACTGTGCAGATCTCTATACATTATACACCATTAACTGTGCAGATCTCTATACATTATACACCATTAACTGTGCAGATCTCTATACATTATACACCATTAACTGTGCAGATCTCTATACATTATACACCATTAACTGTGCAGATCTCTATACATTATACACCATTAACTGTGCAGATCTCTATACATTATACACCATTAACTGTGCAGATCTCTATACATTATACACCATTAACTGTGCAGATCTCTATACATTATACACCATTAACTGTGCAGATCTCTATACATTATACACCATTAACTGTGCAGATCTCTATACATTATACACCATTAACTGTGCAGATCTCTATACATTATACACCATTAACTGTGCAGATCTCTATACATTATACACCATTAACTGTGCAGATCTCTATACATTATACACCATTAACTGTGCAGATCTCTATACATTATACACCATTAACTGTGCAGATCTCTATACATTATACACCATTAACTGTGCAGATCTCTATACATTATACACCATTAACTGTGCAGATCTCTATACATTATACACCATTAACTGTGCAGATCTCTATACATTATACACCATTAACTGTGCAGATCTCTATACATTATACACCATTAACTGTGCAGATCTCTATACATTATACACCATTAACTGTGCAGATCTCTATACATTATACACCATTAACTGTGCAGATCTCTATACATTATACACCATTAACTGTGCAGATCTCTATACATTATACACCATTAATTGTGCAGATCTCTATACATTATACACCATTAACTGTGCAGATCTCTATACATTATACACCATTAACTGTGCAGATCTCTATACATTATACACCATTAACTGTGCAGATCTCTATACATTATACACCATTAACTGTGCAGATCTCTATACATTATACACCATTAACTGTGCAGATCTCTATACATTATACACCATTAACTGTGCAGATCTCTATACATTATACACCATTAACTGTGCAGATCTCTATACATTATACACCATTAACTGTGCAGATCTCTATACATTATACACCATTAACTGTGCAGATCTCTATACATTATACACTCATCAACTGTACAGGTTTCCATACATTATACACCATTAACTGTGTAGATCTCTATACATTATACACCATTAACTGTGCAGATCTCTATACATTATACACCATTAACTGTGCAGATCTCTATACATTATATACCCATCAACGTAAAGCAAACCTATAGCACTGAAACTATAAAATGGTTAACACTTAAAGCTACTCACAATCATCTTTGAAAATCTCAAACAAAACTGAATTCTATGCCTTTACTGATGGTTATGTTCAACTGAACACTGGTAGAACAGGTTGTGCATGTGCAGTGTATATAAAGCGAATTAAATGATCCTGTCTAGTTTGCAGAGATTGAACGACTGAGCACCACGATATCTTGAACTATTGGGTATCTCTCTAGCTATTGACTACCATTAAACTCAATGGGAGTGAAGTAGCTTATGATATTAAATGCAATGTGGTTTTTGGCAGTGATAATAACTATTGTATAAAATTTATGTGGATCCCATCCCATGTTGGGATCGGAAAACATGATTTTGTCGATTGACTGACCAAAGAGGCTTCCAGGAAAGAAAATATGCATTGAGACTTTGAACCATCTAATGCAAGTATTCAAAATCTTGTAGATTAAAATGATTTACTTCAGGTTTAGAAGAATTAAGAAATTCCCAAACACCTGAAAGTTTGAAAGTGTTAAAAGCTAGCTTTTTGAGCTTTTTGTAATAGCAGGTGTTTGTTTGTTTGTTTGTATGGTTAGCACGGTAACCGCACCAGTGTACTCACCTAGTTGTGCATGCGGGGGTTGAGCTTTGGCTCTTTGGTCCCGCCTCTCGACCGTCAATCAACTGGTAGATTGTAATGTAAAGGCCGTGGCTACAGGCCCCATCTGGCAGGTTAGTGAGGCTGAGCCTCTGCCACAATATTTTCGGCTTACAAACTCCGTGACAAACATTTAAAGACACTCACTTAGACGCTATATTAGTGTACGTGAAAGTGCTAAAAAGATGTTAGACCTCCTTGGGCCTTTGTTGTATTATCAACCTTCTAACATTGAATTGAATCTGATGTATTAGGATGTATTAGAAGACATCCTAACCATCTACCCTAAATTTCCTGATGTGGTAGATTGTAACCTTATGGAATAATGTGATGAAATATATATATACAATCTTATGTATGATCCATTTTCTATCACTTCCATCCATTTTTTTTCTACACCCCATATCCCATTTTCTATGACTCGCTAAATATTCTTGCTGGCTCCATACGTTGGGTCAAATGTTTTTTTGTGTTTTTTCCACACACACGAGCTACAGTTGTTGCCACCCTGGGAAAACTAAACCAAATGGGAAAACAAAAGGCAGAGGCTAGATTTTTGTTGTGATAAATTGAGTCAGAGCTTTCTTCTTTCTTTCATTTTGTTTCTGTCTGTCTGTCTGTCTGTCTGTCTGTCTGTCTGTCTGTCTGTCTGTCTGTCTGTCTGTCTGTCTGTCTGTCTGTCTCCCTCTCTCTCTCTCTCTCTCTCTCTCTCTCTCTCTCTCTCTCTCTCTCTCTCTCTCTCTCTCTCTCTCTCTCTCTCTCTCTCTCTCTCTCTCTCTCTCTGTGTTTTCCGCTCTGTCTCTCTTCCTCTTTATCTTTCTCCCCTTTGTCCGTCTCTCTCTCTCTCTCTCTCTCTCTCTCTCTCTCTCTCTCTCTCTCTCTCTCTCTCTCTCTCTCTCTCTCTCTCTCTCTCTCTCTCTCTCTCAAAAACTAGAGGCAAAACATTCTGCTCGTATCGTTCCAATTGGAGAAAAGTGTGTGGTGTTGAGAGGTGCTGGTATTTGATACAGTGGACTGGGGGTTTGGGGGCCGAGGGTGTTGTGGAAGAGGGGAAATGGGGGTGTGTGGGAAAGGGGAACGTGGTGGGGAAAAGGGGACGTTGGGCATTTGACATCTTAAGAGTGACAAAACAGGGTCCTCGTGCCCTCACTCGCCACAGTCTTTGGTTTTCTTAGGAGAGAAAAAGAAGACAGAGGGGTAAAGGGGAAAGGGTTTAGGAAATGTTGAAGATATAGTGAGTTATGAAAGCCGGCGGACTGTCCGCCTCGCTGACACAGTGTTCCTGTGTGCGGACGCTAAGTTGACTTGTTACGGGCAGAGAACTGTGAACGTTTCGAAGGTTTGCCTCGTAATATTTCAACATATATGGATAACTATAGATGAATACTGTGTAGTACTCAAATATACACACTCGGATGCTTGAGTACATTTTGTTTTTTTTTCCGGGGAGGGGGGGGGCTGGTCTGATTTTTTTTTTTTTTTTTTTTTTTTTTTGAGATATATACAAGAGTTGTTACATTCTTGTACCTATGTACTCATTTATGTGAATTTATGTGAGAGATCCTACTAGAGTATCTTAGAGACTCCATTGAGATTTGGGGTTGCAAATTCACTGAATTAGCCCGCCAATGGGACACTTGTGGGCTCTTCACCCCCGAATAGCTTCTCCTAACGACTGCAAACAGGCCAAATGGCCTAACCCACAGTGGAGAACAGTATCATAACAATGCTGGAGATATCTTTATGGAAGGGCAAAGCTCGCCTCCTCGCAGTGCAAGCTCCCCATGCAGGGGATTTCCTGTTGCCTATCCCTTGGGCACCCGTCTGGACCATCGCGTTAAGTACTGGTGTTATCTGCGAACACCAGTATATCTGCGGCTTATACCTCAACGGACCAATACGGCAGCCATCTTGAGGTTATCTTGAGATGATTTCGGGGCTTTAGTGTCCCCGCGGCCCGGTCCTCGACCAGGCCTCCACCCCCAGGAAGCAGCCCGTGACAGCTGACTAACACCCAGGTACCTATTTTACTGCTAGGTAACAGGGGCATAGGGTGAAAGAAAGTCTGCCCATTGTTTCTCGCCGGCGCCTGGGATCGAATCCAGGACCACAGGATCACAAGTCCAGCGTGCTGTCCGCTCGGCCGACCGGCTCCCATGGTCTCATCTGTCGTAGGTCACCGGGAAAGATTGCCAGACACGAAGCAATCAATGCTTGATGCAATCATCAAGAGAAGTTTGGCTACAGTTGGGTGTCCAGCACAATGAGAACCTCAGTTGTGCAGATCTGACAAGTCACATACGCCCAGATGGAGTTACCCTGCAATAATGGATGATAGTGTACAGGTCGTGTGGGACTTCACGTGAGCGTCTACATTGGCTGATACCTATCTACCTTACAGTACAGCTGAGGGAGGCGGGGAAGCCACCTTCAGGGAGACCCAGAACAGCTATTAAGTACAGAAACTTAGAACGTTGTTACAGGTTCGTGCCGATAGGCTCTAAGATCCTGGACGCCTGGGGTAAATATGCATTTACGTTCCTATTGGAGGTGGGTGAGGAACTCACTAGGCAAACTAGAGACTCAAAAGCGTCTTAAGTTTTCTGTTCCAGCGTGGTAAAACCTTACTGTATCTTTAGCACACACACCACACCTCTGCACAGCTGGATGACAGCTTCGAACAATTGTTGCTATATATATATGTGTGACTTTTCTGTAATCATGTAATTATGAAGTATGGGGCTTGGTATCCATGGAGTAGCAAGGTGGAGGCTCTTGGGCCACCAGCTGTGGGAGTGGGGCGTCTCATCTTGGGCCACCAGCTGTAGGAGCGGGGCGTCTCATCTTGGGCCACCAGCTGTGGGAGTGGGGCGTCTCATCTTGGGCCACCAGCTGTGGGAGTGGGGCGTCTCATCTTGGGCCACCAGCTGTGGGAGTGGGGCGTCTCATCTTGGGCCACCAGCTGTGGGAGTGGGGCGTCTCATCTTGGGCCACCAGCTGTGGGAGTGGGGCGTCTCATCTTGGGCCACCAGCTGTAGGAGTGGGGCGTCTCATCTTGGGCCACCAGCTGTGGGAGTGGGGCGTCTCATCTTGGGCCACCAGCTGTGGGAGTGGGGCGTCTCATCTTGGGCCACCAGCTGTGGGAGTGGGGCGTCTCATCTTAGGCCACCAGCTGTGGGAGTGGGGCGTCTCATCTTGCTCTGGTCTTGTCTAGCACCTGCGTTGCATTCTGATATTTAGTGACGGCATTTTCAGGCCTTTATGGAGGTCCTGAATTCTTGTAATCATATGGTGGACGGTGCTTTACTGGGAGAGGGGGACGTGGGAGAGGGGGAGATGGGAGATGAGGAGGAGGTGGGAGAGGTGGGAAAGAGATGAGTTGATGACAGGGGAGGGGAGGGGGGCGTGTAGGAAGACGGGGAAACGTTGGGTTGATGAAGTGGAAGGAAGATAAGTAAGTAATTATCAAAAGAAAGCGCCAGGCCAAGGAGACTTAGCGTAGCACGGACGGAAGATAAGAAAAATGATAAAAGGAAGAAAAACCAACACAAATGGGTGGAGAATGTGGGACTGGAAGAAGGAGGAGGAGGAGGAGGAGAAGATGTATGAGGAAGTGGGAGAACTAGCAGTTAATATACATACCCATGAGAGAAAGTGTTCACACAGTATTAAAAGGTTGACTCACTACTCTACCAGTTACGTCACATGTACGTCTGAGAGAGAGAGAGAGGGGGGAGGAGGGTTCAAATGACGCAGTGTTCGTGTTTACAGCGTCAGATGTAAACAATGAGACGTATTATGGGTTCTGCCGTTGAGAATGACAATCGAAACATGTTTCGAACCCTTCATCGAACTTTTCCAGTATATCGATCATTAACAACGGTGCGACCATTGACACAGTAGACGTAATGTGAACACAGCGTCGTTTGACCCCTCGAATTGCGTCTGCTAACTACCTCAAGAGTTTTGAGATGACGCTCGAGGGGAATTATCAGGGGGAAAGCACCAAGCCATTACGACTATATAGCGCTGGGAATGGGTTCAGGATCAGGATTTGAGATGGGACCGGGGGGGGGGGAGGGGGGGGAGGGAATGGTGCCCAACCACTTTGGGACGGTCGGGGATTGAACGCAGATGACGCTCGAGTGTATACATAGTTGAATTGTATTGTATAGCGTGATACAGAAAGTGGCGGAGCTGCCATGCTGAGCTCTGAGAGTGAGAGGGACTGGCGGAAAGGCTAATGGAACTCAAACGGCTAATTGCTAATGGGTTTGATAATTGGTAATGGGTTTAATTGCTTGGTATCACTGTTTAATGCTAATTTGTTCTAAATCATTCTAGTCCTTACGACACACGTGTACTAAACCCCTGGGACTTAAACCATCATTAATATTTATTTAAAAATTTTTATTTAAAACTCAACACATTAAACCCCATCATTCAAACTCGGTGATTGGCACATAAACCGTCTTTAAAATGAATCAATGATCTTCTGCACTTATATATAGACGACTAATCACCGCAAGTTAACCAATCACCTGTGGGGCCTTACACACTTTGAAACACGAGAATAAAGGCCGCAGCATTAGTTCTATTGACCAATGGGAGGTGTCATGTGGATGTCTAACCTACGCTTGAAATAATCCGGGTGGTCCCCTCGTCTAATTGTGGCGTCCGGTATTTGGTTCCATAGACGTCAACCCCCAAAACCAATGCTTAGCCAGGGGTTTCTTGCAGGAAGCTCAAATGGTATACTATCTGACCTATCTGACGTAATGGGTGCGTGCGTGTGCGTGCGTGTGTGCTTGCGTGCTTCGGTTCAGTGGATTTCGTGAGGGACATCACACATTATTACCTCTCACATCTTTCTCTCGATCAAAGAAATATTTAAGATTACACAGTCTGTACTTCTTTGGTCTCTCGGACAGTCGGGGACGATTGGTGGACGAGGGGGGGGGTGGGGGGAGGGAAGGAAGGGAATTATCAGGGGAAAGCACCAAGCCATTACGACTATATAGCCCTTGGCAGGGGTCAGGATAAGGATTTGGGATGGGATGGGGGGAAAGGAATGGTGCATAACGACATGGACGGTCGGGGATTGAACGCCGACCTGCATGAAGCGAGACCGTCGCTCAACCATCCAGCCCAAGACGAGGGGGGGGGGAGGTTCAGTGACTGATATGTGAGAATACAGGTAAATGTTTTCTCATTACAAAGACTGTTTCTGTAAGCACACACAAAAAAAAATATTTAATTAACAGCAATGTTTTTTCTATTGGCTAGACACACACACGTAATGTGTGTGTGTGTGTGTGTGTGTGTGTGTGTGTGTGTGTGTGTGTGTGTGTGTGTGTGTGTGTGTGTGTGTGTGTGTGTGTGTGTGTGTGTGTGCAAAGGCAACCTGAGAGCTCTAATTTGAATTGCAAATTAGGGATTGATATGGAGCCAACACTCATTCACAGCGCCCCCTTGTGGGAGGCACAGCACCTGGTTAGGTCCACTAGGTGTGTATAGGTCCTTGAGAGGTAGTTAGGGCTGGCCCTTCCCTCTCCTAATGACATCCTGGCATCATCATCATCATCCTCACATCTCAGCCACACTATCACTCACTACAATCAGCGCCAGTAATAGAACCACCATCACTATCTCGATTCACAGTCATCAACTCCTGCGGGGCGCGGCAGTGTGTCTATTCTGATGGCCACCTTACCTTAAGGTTACCTTGAGGTGCTTCCGGGGCTTAGCGTCCCCGCGGCTCGGTCGTCGACCAGGCCTCCTGGTTGCCGGACTGATCAACCAGGCTGTTGGACGCGGCTGCTCGCAGCCTGACGTATGAGTCACAGCCTGGTTGATCAAGCAGGACTTCCACAAGGGCTTTAAGACAGTTACGACTCTGATCTCTCTCATACCCATACTCCTGCATGTTATCTAAAGGTTTTACAATATATGACTCGAAACTTTGCTCCCAGAGCTTGGTTAGAGCCAGAGCCAGAGCCAGAGCTTCCATTATATTGGTTTCCACTTTCTCTGACCATTTTCTTTTCTTAGGATCCTTTCTGACCAACTGTTGCTAACTTAGATGGTCCAACTATTCGGTCTAAGTTTGCGGCCCCTTAAGGAACTCCAATGTCGTCCACTGCATATACCTCCTTACACTTCAACCCCAATAAGTCCCCCCACACTGTAGTTCTGAAATTAATTTCGTACTCCTTACGAGCGCCTGAAATTTTTTGTAACATTACATTTCACTACGATAACGCACAAGTGTTGCCAGTTATTTGGTAGCAAAATTCACCCGTCTGCAAGTTCTGTTTTGATCTTGTGTCCTCGGTCAGTACCATCCTGGCCGTCCTGGAGGCCTCACGTCGCCGCTGGCCTCAAGAGAGCTTCCCAAATGTGGCGCGGTTCGAAGATATTTGAACCGCGCAACTCAGTCAACTCTTCGGGTTCGAAAGATATTTCGAACTCGAAGAGTTCTTGAGTTCTTAGTTTTTTGAGCTCTTTGCAGAACCTCATTTGCTTTATGTTTAGAGTACTCTTCTGACATCTAGAGTGACATCTACTTTTTGTGACTACTACATCTACATCTACAACTTTTGTTATCTACTCTGCTCTTCTAGAGCAGAGCGTTCCGCCTCTTGTGTCCTTATCCGTTCAGTTAACGTCACATGTAATCTTTATCTTTAGATTTGGCCTTTCTCCAATCTCTCCAATCATGCCTCCTACAGCTCCTACTCTCAAGCACTTGCGAGATGATTGGCTTGTTTGGTCACGCCTGGGTCGTTCTTCAGAGTCTCACAGACCTCGTGGAGGCGAAGATATTTCCCAGATTGAAAACCAAATCGAACATACAGAATGAAGGTGATTGGATAATCTCCTTTATTGGTCCACGTGGAATGGTCCTTCCATTCCACAATCATCTCGTGGAATGGAAAGTCTGGCAATGGTCCCCCCCCCCTCGATACCTTGATTGATGTTCACCATCGTCGTCACCATCACTGTAGCAGCTGAACCACTGTCACTATCATCACCATCACTGTAGCAGCTGCACCACTGCCACTATCATCACCATCACTGTAGCAGCTGAACCACTGTCACTATCATCACCATCACTGTAGCAGCTGCACCACTGCCACTATCATCACCATCACTGTAGCAGCTGAACCACTGTCACTATCATCACCATCACTGTAGCAGCTGCACCACTGTCACTATCATCACCATCACTGTAGCAGCTGTACCACTGTCACTATCATCACCATCACTGTAGCAGCTGTACCACTGTCACTATCATCACCATCACTGTAGCAGCTGAACCACTGCCACTATCATCACCATCACTGTAGCAGCTGAACCACTGCCACTATCATCACCATCACTGTAGCAGCTGAACCACTGCCACTATCATCACCATCACTGTAGCAGCTGTGCCACTGTCACTATCATCACCATCGGCAGATAAAGAGGTACGACGACCACCACTTCAACAACTTTGTTGCTCCCCAAACTTTGCACCACTGAGGACCCCGGGAATCTCTCACAACTTTCTTTGAGTTTTTAAGACGCGACCGTATGACACATGTCCTCTCTCTCTCTTACCACTGTAAAAGCTGACCTGTGTCACCTGTGTCCGAGTGGAAGTCACCTGTGTCCGAGTGGAGGTCACCTGTGTCCGAGTGGAGGTCACCTGTGTCCGAGTGGAGGTCACCTGTGTCCGAATGGAGGACTGAGTCAAGATGGCGAGGGGGGCATAGCGCAAGAATCCTCGTCGTCTATGCATCGGATAGGTTAAGTTAGGACGCTGGATTATGTACGTTGAGGCAAATTGAGACGACGGGCTGAACGAAGTGTGTGCTGTGCCTGTAGTGTGTGTGGGGGGACGCGCTCCCCTTACACCTGGAGTGTCTCCTGCAACAGGATGTGCTCTTGGCTTGTGCTGTGCCCTGCTCGTGTAATTATGCAGATCTCGGCGTGTCGGGCACCTGGGAATCAACCACTGTAGGTCAGTTGTGACGAGGGGGGCGGGGGCGGGGGGGGGGGTAATGACCGACGCTAAACAGGGGGCATAAACCCCCCTTAACCCCCCTTGTGTTCTCTAAGGTTATAATATCATTGACCATAGAGTGAATGTTTTACCCAATTCTGTGTTAATTGAGTTCCGTTTCATTATTCGCAATCAATTGAACTCTTCCCCCCCCCCTCTCCCCCACAGTCATCATACCCTCACCCGGTCATTGTATCCGGTGGAGCGTGGCGGCGTTCATTGTGACGGGTCGTCCGCATCTACACACACACAAAAGAGCTGGTCGGTCTGCACTCCATTGAACCTGTGGCTATCATGGTAACTGGTCTTGTATATAACTGCCAAACATAATTACAATTCGGAGCATCAAACACACACACTCTCTCACCACATAAACACACACACACACACACACACACACACACACACACACACACACACACACACACACACACACACACACACACACACACACACACACACACACACACATGTAGATATGATAGAGCCCAATAGGCTCAGGAATCTGTACACCTGTTGATTGACGGTTGAGAGGTGGGACCAAAGAGCCACAGCTCAACCCCCGAAAACACAACTAGGTGAGTACACACACCCACACACACACACACACACACAAAGAGGCGGGACCAAAGAGCCAAAGCTCAACCCCCGCAAGCACAATTAGGTGAGTACACACACACACACACACACACACACACACACACACACACACACACACACACACACACACACACACACACACACACAGCGAGGTACTGAATGCAAGTTTCCATGGAGTGTTCACAACCGAGCCTGAGTGGCTCCCTTTGTTAGAAGAGATTACCCTAGATGAAAGACTATCAGATATAGATGTGACAGCAGAGGAGGTAATGAAACAGTTGACAACACTGGATGCAACTAAAGCGGTTGGACCAGACAAAGTATCACCGTGGATACTGAAAGAGGCAGCGCAGGCTCTCAGCGTGCCTCTGGCAATGATCTTTAATGAGTCACTTATGTCGGGAGAATTGCCCAGTTGCTGGAAGGAGGCAAATGTCATACCGATCTTCAAGAAAGGTGATAGGGAGGAGGCACTTAACTACAGACCTGAATCACTGACAAGCATCCCCTGCAAAATACTTGAAAGAATAATTAGGCTAAGACTTGTTGAGCACCTGGAGAGCATTGGGTTTGCAAACAAGCACCAACATGGGTTCTGGATAGGGAAACCATGCCTAACAAACCTTTTAGAATTCTATGATAAAGTAACAAGGATAAGGCAGGACAGAGAAGGTTGGGCAGACTGCATATTTCTTGACTGCCAAAAGGCCTTTGATACAGTACCACACATGAGACTGCTATACAAACATGAGAGGCAGGCAGGAGTAAGCGGAAAGGCCCTAGCATAGGTGAGGAACTACCTAACAGGACGGAGCCAGAGGGTAATGGTAAGGGGCGAGAAGTCGGACTGGCGAACAGTAACGAGTGGAGTACATCCTGGAACATGCTGCCACATCCTGGAGCATCCTGCCACATCCTGGAGCATCCTGCCACATCCTGGAGCATCCTGCCACATCCTGGAGCATCCTGCCACATCCTGGAGCATCCTGCCACACCCTGGAGCATCCTGCCACATCCTGGACCACCCTGCCACATCCTGGAGCATCCTGCCACATCCTGGAGCATCCTGCCACATCCTGGAGCATCCTGCCACATCCTGGAGCATCCTGCCACATCCTGGAGCATCCTGCCACATCCTGGAGCATCCTGCCACATCCTGGAGCATCCTGCCACATCCTGGAGCATCCTGCCACATCCTGGAGCATCCTGCCACATCCTGGAGCATCCTGCCACATCCTGGAGCATCCTGCCACATCCTGGAGCATCCTGCCACATCCTGGAGCATCCTGCCACATCCTGGAGCATCTTGCCACATCCTGGAGCATCCTGCCACATCCTGGAACATGCTGCCACATCCTGGAGCATCCTGCCACATCCTGGAGCATCCTGCCACATCCTGGACCACCCTGCCACATCCTGGAGCATCCTGCCACATCCTGGAGCATCCTGCCACATCCTGGAGCATCCTGCCACATCCTGGAGCATCCTGCCACATCCTGGAGCATCCTGCCACATCCTGGAGCATCCTGCCACATTTTGGAGCATCCTGCCACATCCTGGAGCATCTTGCCACATCCTGGAGCATCCTGCCACATCCTGGAACATGCTGCCACATCCTGGAGCATCCTGCCACATCCTGGAGCATCCTGCCACATCCTGGACCACCCTGCCACATCCTGGAGCATCCTGCCACATCCTGGAGCATCCTGCCACATCCTGGAGCATCCTGCCACATCCTGGAGCATCTTGCCACATCCTGGAGCATCCTGCCACATCCTGGAGCATCCTGCCACATCCTGGAGCATCCTGCCACATCCTGGAGCATCTTGCCACATCCTGGAGCATCCTGCCACATCCTGGAGCATCCTGCCACATCCTGGAGCATCCTGCCACATCCTGGAGCATCCTGCCACATCCTGGAGCATCCTGCCACATCCTGGAGCATCCTGCCACATCCTGGAGCATCCTGCCACATCCTGGAGCATCCTGCCACATCCTGGAGCATCCTGCCACATCCTGGAGCATCCTGCCACATCCTGGAGCATCCTGCCACATCCTGGAGCATCCTGCCACATCCTGGAGCATCCTGCCACATCCTGGAGCATCCTGCCACATCCTGGAGCATCCTTCAACCACGACAAACGTCCAGATCACACAGATGATTTAAGATGGATGATATTTCTCAGAAGACTCACTTAGGCCTGAGAACGGCTGCTAAAACTTCCTTTCAAATATTGATTTACTTAAGCGAAAATAATTTTGGTCTTATAAACGTCTTGTGTTATAATTCACTCATATCATATCTTTATTATGCACCCCATACCCATCCTGTGGACGGTGGTGTAAAGGGTCATTCTCTGATGCGATTGCTCATTTAAATTTGTATTCAGGTATTCCTTTTTTTTTAGTTAACTGTCGTATTGTGCCGGTAGGTTATATCTGTGAGTGTTGGGGTAGAGCTCTATGATTGCCCAGTAGAGTCAATGCTGGACTCTACACTCTACTGTTGTCCTCCTCCTCCTCCTCCTCCAACTTGCTTCTCCAACACTCAGATTATCTCCATCTCTCCAGCACCTCTATGCTAGCACCACTTTTATGTTCCCCCCCCCCCTATTCCCCCCATTACCCCCCCCATCCCCCTCCCCCATTCCCTGTCCTTTATGCCTTTTTTTAGTGCCCTGGCACTCTCCACTGCCCCATTTTTAACTTCCCTTCTCCTCTCATCTTGCCTTTATTTCCCCTCTCTGCCCGCTTCTGTTCCCCCTTTCTCAGCTCTACAGTCGAAAAAAAACACATATGCACCTCTCTCACTCACGCACATATTCTCGTACATATATATATATATATATATATATATATATATATATATATATATATATATATGCGCACATAAATCCTCAAATAAATAGAAGAGCAAAGAGGCGTATTGACAGCTCTGCACATTTCTAGTCTGTCAGAATGTTTTTTGACACAGTTGCACACACAAGACTACTACACAAGCGAGCTACACACAGGCGGGAGTGAGAGCGAGAGCACACAAGGGGCGAGAGGGACCTCTCACACCCACACAACACCTAGTCGCTGTGAGGAATAAAAAGTCATATTATCACTGGATTAAAAGTGCAGTCTCCAAGCATCGACCTTAGGTGTGAGAAAGGGGGGTATTTCTCAGCTAAAGTGCGCGCGCACACGCACACACACACACACACACACACACACACACACACACACACACACACACACACACACACACACACACACACACACACACACACACACACAACAAGCAAGGTGACTTTGTGCATTCAGGTATGTGAAAATACAGATAGCATTAACTTAGGTTGCATTACCAACAAATGAGGGGTACCCCTGGAGAGCTGTTCCCATTGGTAGTACAGCTATGCCGGATTATGCCACAAGATCAGGGGAAATCATACAGCAGTGATTGTTATGCTGCTCCTGTAGGCTTCTGGCATCACATTTGGAGGGTTATGTCCACTCTCAGGTCTTCTGCCTCCTCGTCTGGTTGAAGAATATCTGTCTGCCCTTCGTCCTATAACTCTGTATTGGTCTGCCCACTTCTGTTCCAAGCCTCGTAACTTTGAGTTTGGCTGGGTTCAATTCTAGCAGTCATTTTTCAGACCACGTCTGGAGTATGTCGAAATCCGTTTGCAATATATCACACTCCTCTCCCTGTCGTAACTCTTCTGATCAGTTTGGCATCATCTGCAAACATTGATATGAAGGAGCCAATTTCCTCTGCCAGGTCGTTCACATATATTAGAAACAGGATGGGCCCCTGTGTGTGTGTGTGTGTGTGTGTGTGTGTGTGTGTGTGTGTGTGTGTGTGTGTGTGTGTGTGTACTCACGTAGTTGTGCTTGCGGGGGTTGAGCTTCGGATATTTGGTCCCGCCTCTCGACAGTCAATCTCCTCTATCGTATCTACATTTGAAACTGTTTATGGAGTCAGGCTCCACCACATCACTGCATAATGCCTTCCGTTTACTAACTACTCTGACATTGAAAAGGTTCTTTCTAATGTCTATGTGACACATTTGGGTACTCAGCTTCCACCTGTGTCCCCTTGTGCGTGTACCATCCGTGTTAAATAATCCATCCTTGTCTACCCTGTCAATTAACCTGAGAATTTTGTAGGGGTAGTGATCATGTCTCTCCTTACTCTTCTGTCTTCCAGCGACGTGAAGTGCAGTTCACGCAGCCTTTCCTCGTAACTCATGCCTCTTAGTTCTGGGACTAGCCTAGTGGCATACCTCAACTTTTTCCAGCTTCGTCATGTGCTTGACAAGGTACGCGCTCCATGCTGGGGCCGAATACTGCAGGATTGGTCTTGCATATGTGGTATAAAAGGTTCTGAAGGATTCCTTACACAGATTTCTGAAGGCAGTTCTGATGTTAGCCAGTCTTGCATACGCCGCTGATGTTATTCTTTTGTTGTGGACTTCAGGAGACAGGTTTGGCGTGATATCAACTTCTAGAACTTTATCTCTGTTATTTTCATGAAAGACATCATCTCCCATTCGGTATCTTGTGTCTGGCCTTCTATTTCTTCCGCCTAGTTTCATTACTTTACATTTACTTTTGTTGAACTTAAGTACCCATTTGTTAGTCCATTCCTTCAGTTTGTCTAGGTCATCCTGTAGCCTCATACTATCTTCCTTTGTCTTAATCCTCTTCATAATTTTTGCATCATAGCAAACATTGAGAGGGACAAGTCTATTCCCTCTGGGAGATCATTTACGTATATCAGAATAAGAATCATTTACATATATCAGAATAAGAATCATTTACATATATCAGAATAAGAATCATTTACATATATCAGAATAAGAATCATTTACATATATCAGAATAAGAATCATTTACATATATCAGAATAAGAATCATTTACATATATCAGAATAAGAATCATTTACATATATCAGAATAAGAATCATTTACATATATCAGAATAAGAATCATTTACATATATCAGAATAAGAATCATTTACATATATCAGAATAAGAATCATTTACATATATCAGAATAAGAATCATTTACATATATCAGAATAAGAATCATTTACATATATCAGAAACATTATAGGTTCAAGGACTAATCCCAGTTGTACTCCACTGGTGACGCCTCACCACTCTGAGACCTCACCCATCACAATGACTCGCTGTCTTCTGTTGCTTAGGTACTCCCTTATCCAGGGAGTACCTTCCCTTTCACTCCTGCCTGCATCTCCAGCTTGTGCACTAGTCTAGTATGTGGTACTGTGTCAGAGGCTTTCTGGCAAACCAAAAAATATGCAGTCTGCCTACTCCTCTCTTTCTTGCCTGATTTTTGTTGCCTAGTCGTAGAATTCATTTAATCCTGAGAGGCATGATTTGCCATCCCTGAACCCATTCTGATGTTGTGTTACAAAGTTATTTTGCTCCAGATGTTCCACTAGGTTTTTTCGCACAATCTTCTCCAATCAACTTGCATGGTATGCAAGTTAGCGACACTGGCCTGTAGTTCAGTGCCTCCTATCTATCCCCCTTCTTGTATAACGGGACTACATTTGCCGTCTTCCAAATTTTTGGCATTTCACCTATTACCAGTGACTTTGTACATTATGGATAGTGGCAGGCACAGTGCTTCAGCTCCTTCCTGTATCCATGGTGAGATTCCATCCAGGCCTATAGCCTATGTCACATCCAACTGTAGCAAATGTATTCTCATCTCCCCACTGGTAATCACAAACTCCTCTAGTGGTGCCAAGTTAAATATTCCTTCTCTTATATCTGAAACTTCTCCTTGCTCTAATGTGAAGACTTCCTGGAATTTCGTATTGAGTTCCTCGCACATTTCCTTGTCATTTGTAGTGAATCTGTCTGCTCCTATCCTCAGTTTCATTACTTATTCCTTCACTGTTGTTTTTCGTCTGATGTGGCTGTGCAGCAATTTAGGTTGAGTTTTTGCCTTGCTTGCTATGTCATTTTCGTATGGTCTTTCTGCCTCTCTTCTCACCCTGACATATTCATTCCTGATGCTCTGGTATCTTTCTCTGCTCTCAAGTGTCCTGTTATTTCTGTAGTTTCTCCACGCCATTGTACTTTGTTGCTTTGCTAGCTTACATCTCCGATCAAACCATGGGTGTCTCGTCTGTATTTCGTTTTTTGCCCTTTTGGACTGGGACAAACTTGTCTGCTGCCTCCTTACACTTCTACGTGATGTAGTCCATCATGTCTTGGGCCCTCTTTCCTCTGAGCTCAAGTTATATCTGTTAGGAATTTTCATATCTCCTCATAGTTTCCCTTCCGGAATGCCAGCGTTGTGTTTTCTGGTCCATTCCTTGGGTACATTAACCCTACTTAATGACCAAATACTCAAACATCAGTACACTGTGATCGCTCAGTCCCACGGGAGGCTTCCAACCCGATTTCCCTTATGTCGGAGTCGTTCAGAGTGAAGACTAGGTCGAGTCTCGCTGGTTCATCGTTGCCTCTCATTCTTGTGGGGTCCCCTGACATGCTGGCTTAAAAAGTTTCTTGTGTGTGTGTGTGTGTGTGTGTGTGTGTGTGTGTGTGTGTGTGTGTGTGTGTGTGTGTGTGTGTGTGTGTGTGTGTGTGTGTACTCACCTAATTGTGCTTGCGGGGGTTGAGCTTTGGCTCTTTGGTCCCGCCTCTCAACTGTCAATCAACTGGAGTGTGTGTGTGTGTGTGGGGGGGGGGGCGCCACGATGGACCACGGGCCATGGGGGCCACGGGCCACCACGGACCATGGGGGACCACGGAGCTCAGTAATGACCAACTGATGGACCATTCTCCCATCGTTGTATTAATGTGTGCGGGGGGAGGGGGAGGGGGAGGGGGAGGGGGTTTCTGACACAAACAGGCGTGTTGGTTTTTAATTAAAGTTTTCTCCCTTCGGGTCAGGAAAGGCAGGTGGTGGTGGGGGGGGGGAGGGGGGATGGGGGGGTTATTAAAAGCTTATTTTCTTAAGTCAAGCTCAATCTGAACTTGTTTGATGAAGCTTTTATATAAACAAAATGGAGGGATTATATAAATATTACTTATGTATATGTTTTGTTTTGTAAATATAAAAATTAATTCAATTTATATCCGTAAAAGAAAGTCTGTCTGTCTATCTATCTATCTATCTATCTATCTATCTATCTATCTATCTGTCTATCTATCTATCTATCTATCTATCTATCTATCTATCTATCTGTCTGTCTATCTATCTATCTATCTATCTATCTATCTATCTATCTATCTATCTATCTATCTGTCTATCTATCTATCTTCTTCTCAGTCTTCTCAGTTGGGTCCAGGGACATGGAGCTTCCCCCTCCCCCTCCCTTCCTCTCCCTCTCGAACCACTGGGACTGGACGGTAGAGCAGCGGTCTCGCTTCTTGCAGGTCGGCGTTCAATCCCCCGACCGACCGTTCCAACCTTTACTATTGGACTATCAGTGGATAGCTATCTACTGATAGCTCAGGGGAACAACAGCATCAGTCTCACACTTAGGGGGTCGGGGGTTCGAGTCTCCTAGTGCCTATAAGTGAATGAAATGTTTAATTCCACGATAGTGTGGTTGGTAAATGTTAATATTCTTGTTGGATGTTCTCTTGGGATAGCTGTAAGCAAGTCCCAGCTGTGTCTGGGTTGTTCATCTTGTCATTAAGTGACAAGATGAACAACCCAGCGGGTTTTCTTCCTATTGGGGAGTGTTGTACATGCTGCTATGGCGGTATATGTCCACTCACACAGGATGAGTGACGCAGCCCCGGTACAAAATACAAAATTAGCCGAGGGTCGTTGAGGTCGTCGTGTCTCTCCGTCGTTCACATCAGCGTGGTCGTTCTCCTGAACTTCATCTCCAGCACCTGAAGAAATATGCGGCTCGTTAAGGGGGGATGATTACCTCCGTCTGACACCTCCTCCTCACTTCAAGACTAAAGGGGCAGAATGGAACTAAAATATATCCATAAACACGGAGGTGTAACACACACACACACACACACACACACACACACACACACACACACACACACACACACACACACACACACACACACACACACACACACACACACAACACCTCCACAAGTACAATAAAACTAGAAAAAGTTTAGAGGTTTGCAACGAGGCCCGTCCATGGAGTTGCGAGAGATGTATTTGTGAAGTAAGACTGAAAGAACTAGACCTGACTGTTAAAAGAAAAGGAGAGAGAGAGAGATGAAGTAGATATGACAAAAGAAAAATAGGTTGAGATTCAGTACAATAGTCAACCGACGGTTAGAAAGGCGGGGCCCAAGAGCTATAACAGCTCCATCTTACCGGCACCAATTGTCAACACACACTCGGGGAAGAAGCTGGAGACGGGACGCTCCTGAGAGACAGACTACAAGAAGAGCTCCTTGAGGTTACCTTGAGGTGCTTCCGGGGCTTAGCGTCCCCGCGGCCCGGTCGTCGACCAGGCTTGGCTCGCTTTTGAACGAATTAGCTCGTCTAGGCTAATTCAATAAGTTGTTTCCCAAAGAACAGGGGAAAAAAATAAATCTGCCTAATGCATGTCATTGCATTAACTGCACAGAGGCTTGGGAGCCATACCTCGACCTTGTGTAAACACATCTGAGTGAGTACACATCAAGGGGGGAGTACACACAGCCACGCACTCCTGCTGGGGAGGAGAGCTGGACGCCTGCAGGTCTCGGCTCAATACCCCCCGGTTCCTTCCTCACTCTTGTGATCCCGAAAGAACAGTGTAATTGTACCCGCAGTTGTTATCATGCAGATTAGCCCGGGGTTGTGGTGGGATTGTGGTAGTGTGGTGATTGATGTTAGTAGTATTGTGGTAGATGTTTAGACTATGGCTATTGGGGGGTGTTGACAAGATTATGCGTGTGTGTGTGTGAGGGGCAGGGGGCGATGAGGGGAGGGGGAGCTAGGGGAGGGGGAGCTAGGGGAGGGGGAAGCTAAGGGAGGGGTGGAGCTAGGGGAGGGGATTCGATCGTCCCCCCCCCACCCCCCCACCCCACCCCCGCCCTCCCAAGGTGAACGCGCGCGAAAGTATGAAAGAATTTTGCCTTTGGCGTTACAATGAAACAAGACTTAATTCCTTTTTCTCACGAAGTGAAACCTAATGTGTTGAGTTTTTAAAAGATGTCATTGATTAGCGGATTGTGGTGGGTGGCGAACAGGTGGTGGTGGTGGTAGATAACTTTGTGTGTGGGGGGTGGGAGGGAAGGGTAATGGTAGGTAACTTTGGGGGGTGGTGGTGGTGATAGTAGATAATGGTGGGGTGGTAATGATACATAATTGTAGGGTTAAGGGAAGGGGAGGGGGAGGGGGGGGGGGGAGGAGAGCCGGGAATATATGTTGTGTTGCAGCTGAAGGGTGGAGGGGGGAGGGGACGAGGTGGGGGGGGGGGGGAAGGGTTACATCACCCCCCTCCCCCTTGTCGCTGTTACTGAGATAGACACACTGTCTGAAGGTCACCACCCACCTGCTCCCTTCCCCCACCTGCACCACCTCCTACCTGCACCCCCCTCCCCCACCTGCACCCCCCCCCCCTCCACCACCTGCACCACCACGTACCACCATTAAGAGTCAGTACCATGTACAGACTCCTACACAACTCTTTTAAGGCTTACTAGATTAACAAACTAAGACCCCAGGACCCCCCAGGACCCCCAGACCCCCCAGACCCCCAGGACCCCCAGACCCCCCAGGACCCCCAGACCCCCCAGGACCCCCAGGACCCCCAGACCCCCAGGACCCCCAGGACCCTCAGACACAAGACAAGTATACACCACTGAACCATCTAAGGAGTAGCCGAATGGGCTGTTTTCGTGGGAGACGCAGAGTTCAAGAACGTCTAGCCATAAGCATTATAGAGACACCCTGACACACACCACCAAAAGACGAATAAGGTGGTCTTATTCTTATCCCATAAGAATAAGGTGGTCTTATTCTTATCCCATAAGAATAAGGTGGTCTTATTCTTATCCCATAAGAATAAGGTGGTCTTATTCTTATCCCATAAGAATAAGATAATGAAGATTGGAAATGGGAACAGGAGGAATTTATACCATAGGGAAATGCGGAAATGGGAAAAGAGTAAGATTTATTAGTGAATATATATCTAGGAGTGACTCTCGAGTCATGGTGAATAAGGTAACGTCAGCAAATATCAGAATATCTGAACCCGCAAATAAGGCGTATCCCAAGACAATCTATATGGTCAAAAAAACTATTCATACGCAGCACCGGTCTGGTATCCACACCTCGTGAAGCCTCAAACTTAAGCTAAAAGTGAACTTAAGTGAAAGTGAAAAAAACTTAAGCTAAAGAAAGAAAGCTAAGAAAGTGAAAGAAAAGCTAAGAAAGTGAAAAAAACTTAAGCTAAAAGTAAAAGCTAAGCTAAGAAGAGCATAGGCCACTAAAACAGGTTAAGAAAACTGTCTCACGACGATAGCGAGTCGAAGAAACAGATTGAATATGATCACAACATACAAGATACTGAGTAAAAGAGACGTGGTGGATAAGGACAGCTTCTTTAAATTGAGAGAAAAGTAAGAAAAAGAGGAAAAACGTAGAAAACCTGG
Source organism: Procambarus clarkii (assembly GCF_040958095.1). NCBI lineage: Eukaryota > Metazoa > Arthropoda > Malacostraca > Decapoda > Cambaridae > Procambarus > Procambarus clarkii. The sequence goes on along the minus strand of NC_091168.1, from coordinate 24,466,895 downwards.
AAAGTGGAAATGCTAATGAGTCGCAGGAATGTAAGGAAATTCGGGGAGTCAACACGTGGAATGCACAACTGAGAGGTTGTGGAAGCCACCTCCTCCTCCTCCCACAATTTTAAGGTCCATAGTCACATTTGGGTTAGCACCATCGCTCAATAGTTCCATCACCACCAAGCATCTTAATTATCTTCAGTGGTTAAGTGTTTCATTTCACACAAGTTTCTATAGACGCGATCTTACCCTGTCAAAGTAGGAGAGACATTGGTGTATGTATATGTGTATATATATATATATATATATATATATATATATATATATATATATATATATATATATATATATATATATATATACACACATTCGATGTGTTTTTTTACATAGCGTTATTAGTGTGCGTTTACAAAGGTGAAATACAATTCTGACCAGCTTCCACATACCTTGTATACAAATACACACATATATACACATATACCTACATATCCACACACATGTGTGTGTGGATATGGTAGGTATATATGTATATATGTGTGTATTTGTATACATGGTATGTGGAAGCTGGTCAGAATTACATTTCACCCTTGTAAACGCCTATTAATGACGCTATGAAAAAAGACACATCGATCACTGTTTATGTAAGACAGACGTAAATATGTGTATTTACATTTGTATGTTAGATTAGCATTGTAAAAACACTACAATCACCTTCTGCGATTGATTGTTCAATAAATCACAGATCCGTTTAACAAATCTCTCACCCTGTCCATGGAGGACAGAAGAAAATGTATATACATGCTGGTTAGCATTGTGAATGTCTGGCCACGTCTGTGGTAGGAAAATAAAAATGACTCAAGAGCACTACCATTACCATCGCTTAGTACCGCCACCATCGCTCGGTATCATCACCATGTACATGGGTGTTGATAGTGATGGTGGCCACACCATTTGAGGTGATGGTGTTGAGTGTAAAATTCATCACTGGAGTGAAGAGGCGGGTGATGGTGTGGGTGTATACGTGACCACACTCATAAAACATGTTTTTATGCCTTGTAGTGTGTGTGTATGCGTGCGTGCGTGTGTGTGTGTGTGTGTGTGTGTGTGTGTGTGTGTGTGTGTGTGTGTGTGTGTGTGTGTGTGTGTGTGTGTGTGTGTGTGGCGGGCTTTCTTTATTATTTTCATTTAATTTTTTTACATTAAAGTGAGCGTTTGTGTCCGCGTGTATGTGCGTGTATCACATTTAAATGTACATAAATGTTTTTTATGTTAGGCTAAATGAGTACCAACTTATATATCACTATTCCTCGTCTCTGTCTGTATGCCCAGTTCGTTAAATTATTTTTATGACACTTTTGCAAGTATCATCTTTATATACCTTTTGAGCTGAGGTTGTCATGAACGGGGCTGCATACTCTAGGACTGCTCTCACGTACGTGATGCAACGAGTTGTGAATAAATTCTGAGACTGCAGCCATCCCGTTATTTCCTCCCCCTGTTGTATTGTTGCTACTTTGTCTAAGATCAACAGTAAGTTCGTTCAACACTATTTCTCTTCTTCGCAAGCCGGATTGGTGCTTGAAAACGGAGTCTTAATTATGTCTAGCTGTCCTGTCAGACTTCTGAGTCTGGGAAGAGTCCTGTAGAGTCCCCTCCCTTCTGCAGAGGGACTCTACAGTAGGGAGGAGGGAGGACTCTGCAGAGGGACTCTACAGTAGGGAGGAGGGAGGACTCTGCAGAGGGCATTCTTCCCAGACGACACTGGTCTTTAATCCGGTGCCTCGTGGCCCCTTTCTTGTATATTGGTGCTATATTTGCCCCTCTTCCAGCTGTTGGGCAAGTCTCTACACGCGCTGTTGAATCACTACTGAAGATCAATGCTAGAAGTTTACCGAAGGGCGCCTCAACATCTTAAACATCCACTGTGTTTAAGATTAAGATTAAGATTTAACATTTGTTTCATCTAGCTTCTAGGGGGGGGGGGGGTTAGTACTGATCCAAAACATCATATTAACGTGATGTACTAATGAGAAAATCAGTAGCAGTCATGAAGAGGATTCGAACCTGCACCCTCGGTACTCCCAAACATACATTAAATCATTTGTAAATACGGAAATTACGAGTGATATAATGACTCAGAATAATTCATATTTACAAATAGTCTATCGATTAGACTTGGCAGAAGTCACGAGTGGTCCTTCCACGCTAGTTCCTGCTGCAGGAGGCTGTGGGAGGTCAGGCCACTCATCTCCCGCTGATGGAGAAGATAAGCTTCCAATACTGTAAGATGCGCCGGCCATGAAGCAACTTCGGTGGCCCGGCAAGATCAATATTTGCGGTGTGATAAGCTAGGAGGAGGCGGCGGAGGGGCTCCAGCACTACGACAGCCAGTCCAAACAACGCCTCTTACTTTGCGTTTAGACCTGTTTATGACCCCCGTCATTCCCACTAGGAGAGGGCAGGTTTACGAGTCCCAGATACTGAGTATCAGGGATATTGAGTATCAGGGATACTTGTACATGTGTGGGTGTGTGTATACCTACTTATACCTGAATTCTTTGCTTGCAGGACGAGCTTCAGGTCTTAGACCTCGTGTCTTTCCAGACGCGCGTATATGTGTGTGTATAGGACTATGGCGTATTGTAGGGTCGTGTGGCGGAGGCCGGGCGCGCCCCTGGGACACACACAGGGGTCCCTGCTGTCATAAAGTATGCGTTAATGCAGACCATTTGTGTCAACAGCTTGGCAGGACGGGGTCAGGCGAGGGGGACCTGCTCACCTTCACCGCCCTCGCTTCAAAACTATCAAGGCCACAGGAAGCCGGATGTGAGATCCGGCCGAGGGACGGATATGCGAGAGGACAGGAGGGAGGGATATTGTGATCTCCGTCCCGTATCCGTTAAGGCACGGAGACGGGGAGGAGGTAGAGTGAACATTGGATTAGACGCACAGTGGGAGAGACGGAAGGAAGAGAGTAGTGGGAAAAGTTTGTTAACAGGTCAGCCAGGAGAAAGTCAGGGGGAGGAGAGAGATGGCTCACTGCTGGCCTAACCTCCGCTGGCCTGCCCACCGCTGGCCTGACCACCGCTGGTCTGACCACCGCTGGCCTGGCCACCGCTGGCCTGACCACCGCTGGCCTGGCCACCGCTGGCCTGACCACCGCTGGCCTGACCACCGCTGGCCTGGCCACCGCTGGCCTGGCCACCGCTGGCCTAACATCCGCTGGCCTGACCACCGCTGGCCTAACCTCCGCTGGCCTGGCCACCGCTGGCCTGGCCACCGCTGGCCTGACCTCCGCTGGCCTGGCCACTGCGGCCAGTTTACATCTATCTCCCTACCCCTCAAGTTCGTTCATCAATCCAGCCAGCGCTTATACACATTTTATGCTGCAATTACCAACAGTTTATTCCATGGTGGCATATTCATTTTTAATTTTTAAATTTTGTAATATTTTTAAGCATATTCAGGCATTTTAGCGGGACTGTAGAATGTGTCGCCTCATCTGCATATTGCCTTAGCACGGGTTGATGCTTGCAGAGTGCGGGTTTGGTGGTGGCTGTGTTCTCCGTGGTGCAGATATCTGTGCTGTTATCTATGTTGGTTGTCTCTTCCTGATACAGTAACTCTTCCTTCCTATCCTCAGCTGGCTAACTGTATAGGTATAGCAACTCAGTGATTTGTAACCTATCCACCGCTGCCCACTGGATGGGTAGGGGGGGGGGGGCCGGTGTGAAGGATAAACATGTCAATTGTGACACTATAGCTCTTCAGACGAGTCAGTGGCGTAATTTAGAAACTAGACATGTGGTCGGTCTCGAGCCTATTGTTGATGTGACGATGTGTATTGAATTTTTGTAACTAGCTCATCATGATTGTAGCTTGCTTAGCTAAATGAATTGTGGGGTTCAGTTCCTGAGCCCATTATGTGCCTCTTTAGTATTTTCCACTACCGCCCACAAGATAAGTATGGGTTCCACTACCGCCCACATGATGAGTATGGGTTCCACTACCGCCCACATGATGAGTATGGGTTCCACTACCGCCCACATGATGAGTATGGGGTCCACTATCGCCCACATGATGAGTATGGGGTCCACTACCGCCCACAGTATGGGTATGGGGGGGCATAATGAAGGAACTAAACTATTATTTGCTTGGCTCAGCGTGCTCAATCTCTTGGGCTGGACGGTAGAGCGACGGTCTCGCTTCATACAGTTCGGTGTTCAATTCCCGGACATCCAAGTAGTTGGGCACCATTCCTTCCCTCCCCGTCCCATCCCAAATCCTTATCCTGACTCATTCCCAGTGCTATATAGTCGTGATGACTTGGCGCTGTCTTTTGACGGTTCCCTTCCCTTGGCTCGACGTCTGGGGCGTAAAGTCTATCAGCCTCGGGAGGGTTATTAAGGGCCACAGCAGCTTATAGACTAACCAGCAAGTATATTTAGCCCTGAACATAGCGAAGGTTTTAAAGAAAAGTGTGGTTGTGCTTGCAGGGGTTGAGCTCTGGCTCTTTGGTCCCGCCTCTTAACTGTCAATCAACTGTTGTACAGGTTCCTGAGCCTACTGGGCTCTATCATATCAACACGTGTGTGTACTCACCTAATTGTACTCACCTAATTGTGCTTGCGGGGGTTGAGCTTTGGCTCTTTGGTCCCGCCTCTCAACCGTCAATCAACTGGTGTACAGATTCCTGAGCCTACTGGGCTCTATCATATCTACATTTGAAACTGTGTGTGTGTGTGTGTGTGTGTGTGTGTGTGTGTGTGTGTGTGTGTGTGTGTGTGTGTGTGTGTGCGCGCGCGCGCGTGCGCGTGGCCGTTACGCCAGCCTTCCAGCCAATGTTTATTTTCCCAAATTGGCTTATTTGTAAAACAGACGCAGATCTCTCTGCAGATCTGTTTTAATACCATGTAATCACAAAGTGGAATATATCTTGCCATCTCCAATATTTCTTCGTCATTTTCTTCTAGTTCTTCACCCTTTGTTTCTAATTTCTCCCCCCCCCCCTGAGCCAATGACACGCTCGCGATACTCTTTTCTCCTGAGAATACGATTGAGGGGTTGTTCTACGGCCCTCTGCTGGTCAATCGTTGTATCACTAACCTTCACACTTGAGGCTAAAAACATGTATCACATAGAGAAACAGAGCGCCGCAACAGAGCGCCGTTGAACGCGCGGAGCGGCGGAGTCCTGTTACTGTGAGCTTCCCCCCCTTGGGCGGTATATGAGTTCGCTTGACGTCACCAGGCGCTATGCTAATTGGCTGATTGCATACAGTTCGGCTAATCACCTCTCGCCACGTGTCTTGCTGCAGGCTACCGCTGGTTACGGCATTGTGTGTGAAACAGTTTGTCACAAAGTTGCAAATAAACCTTGCAGTCATGCAAATAGATACTACTTTTTGCAGCAAAAAGCTGTGGTACTACTTTTGTGAACCAGTATGTTCAAGGCGAAGGTCGACACGTTCGTGAGTAGTAGTAGTTGTAGTAGTCAAGAAAGTACCATTAAAAAAAGAAAAATGAGCTCGGGTCTGGAGGCTGGTGATTCAAATCTTTTTTTAATTTTTTAAATTTTGCCCCGAGGGGCGAGTTTATTGGGCAGGCGCTGCTCATCTTGTGAGTGGACACACCGCCATAGTGACAGTATTGGGCAGCGCCACTCATCTTGTGAGTGGACACACCGCCATAGTGACAGTATTGGGCAGCGACACTCATCCTGTGAGTGGACACACCGCCATAGTGAAAGTATTGGGCAGCGCCGCTCATCTTGTGAGTGGACACACCGCCATAGTGAAAGTATTGGGCAGCGCCGCTCATCTTGTGAGTGGACACACCGCCATAGTGACAGTATTGGGCAGCGCCGCTCATCTTGTGAGTGGACACACCGCCATAGTGACAGTATTGGGCAGCGCCGCTCATCTTGTGAGTGGACACACCGCCATAGTGAAAGTATTGGGCAGCGCCACTCATCTTGTGAGTGGACACACCGCCATAGTGACAGTATTGGGCAGCGCCGCTCATCTTGTGAGTGGACACACCGCCATAGTGAAAGTATTGGGCAGCGCCACTCATCTTGTGAGTGGACACACCGCCATAGTGACAGTATTGGGCAGCGCCGCTCATCTTGTGAGTGGATACACCGCCATAGTGACAGTATTGGGCAGCGTCACTCATCTTGTGAGTGGACACACCGCCATAGTGACAGTATTGGGCAGCGCCACTCATCTTGTGAGTGGACACACCGCCATAGTGACAGTATTGGGCAGCGCCGCTCATCTTGTGAGTGGACACACCGCCATAGTGACAGTATTGGGCAGCGCCACTCATCTTGTGAGTGGACACACCGCCATAGTGACAGTATTGGGCAGCGCCACTCATCTTGTGAGTGGACACACCGCCATAGTGACAGTATTGGGCAGCGTCACTCATCTTGTGAGTGGACACACCGCCATAGTGACAGTATTGGGCAGCGCCGCTCATCTTGTGAGTGGACACACCGCCATAGTGAAAGTATTGGGCAGCGCCACTCATCTTGTGAGTGGACACACCGCCATAGTGACAGTATTGGGCAGCGTCACTCATCTTGTGAGTGGACACACCGCCATAGTGACAGTATTGGGCAGCGCCACTCATCCTGTGAGTGGACACACCGCCATAGTGACAGTATTGGGCAGCGCCACTCATCCTGTGAGTGGACACACCGCCATAGTGACAGTATTGGGCAGCGCCACTCATCTTGTGAGTGGACACACCGCCATAGTGACAGTATTGGGCAGCGCCGCTCATCTTGTGAGTGGATACACCGCCATAGTGACAGTATTGGGCAGCGCCGCTCATCTTGTGAGTGGACACACCGCCATAGTGACAGTATTGGGCAGCGCCACTCATCCTGTGAGTGGACACACCGCCATAGTGACAGTATTGGGCAGCGCCACTCATCTTGTGAGTGGACACACCGCCATAGTGACAGTATTGGGCAGCGCCACTCATCTTGTGAGTGGACACACCGCCATAGTGACAGTATTGGGCAGCGCCACTCATCTTGTGAGTGGACACACCGCCATAGTGACAGTATTGGGCAGCGCCACTCATCTTGTGAGTGGACACACCGCCATAGTGACAGTATTGGGCAGCGCCGCTCATCTTGTGAGTGGACACACCGCCATAGTGACAGTATTGGGCAGCGCCACTCATCTTGTGAGTGGACACACCGCCATAGTGACAGTATTGGGCAGCGTCACTCATCTTGTGAGTGGACACACCGCCATAGTGACAGTATTGGGCAGCGCCACTCATCCTGTGAGTGGACACACCGCCATAGTGACAGTATTGGGCAGCGCCACTCATCTTGTGAGTGGACACACCGCCATAGTGACAGTATTGGGCAGCGCCACTCATCTTGTGAGTGGACACACCGCCATAGTGACAGTATTGGGCAGCGCCGCTCATCTTGTGAGTGGACACACCGCCATAGTGACAGTATTGGGCAGCGCCGCTCATCTTGTGAGTGGACACACCGCCATAGTGACAGTATTGGGCAGCGCCGCTCATCTTGTGAGTGGACACACCGCCATAGTGACAGTATTGGGCAGCGCCACTCATCCTGTGAGTGGACACACCGCCATAGTGACAGTATTGGGCAGCGCCGCTCATCTTGTGAGTGGACACACCGCCATAGTGACAGTATTGGGCAGCGCTGCTCATCTTGTGAGTGGACACACCGCCATAGTGACAGTATTGGGCAGCGCCGCTCATCTTGTGAGTGGACACACCGCCATAGTGACAGTATTGGGCAGCGCCACTCATCTTGTGAGTGGACACACCGCCATAGTGACAGTATTGGGCAGCGCCACTCATCCTGTGAGTGGACACACCGCCATAGTGACAGTATTGGGCATCTTGTGAGTGGACACACCGCCATAGTGACAGTATTGGGCATCTTGTGAGTGGACACACCGCCATAGTGACAGTATTGGGCAGCGCCGCTCATCTTGTGAGTGGACACACCGCCATAGTGACAGTATTGGGCAGCGCCACTCATCCTGTGAGTGGACACACCGCCATAGTGACAGTATTGGGCAGCGCCACTCATCCTGTGAGTGGACACACCGCCATAGTGACAGTATTGGGCAGCGCCACTCATCCTGTGAGTGGACACACCGCCATAGTGACAGTATTGGGCAGCGCCACTCATCCTGTGAGTGGACACACCGCCATAGTGACAGTATTGGGCAGCGCCACTCATCCTGTGAGTGGACACACCGCCATAGTGACAGTATTGGGCAGCGCCACTCATCCTGTGAGTGGACACACCGCCATAGTGACAGTATTGGGCAGCGCCACTCATCTTGTGAGTGGACACACCGCCATAGTGACAGTATTGGGCAGCGCCGCTCATCTTGTGAGTGGACACACCGCCATAGTGACAGTATTGGGCAGCGCCACTCATCCTGTGAGTGGACACACCGCCATAGTGACAGTATTGGGCAGCGCCACTCATCCTGTGAGTGGACACACCGCCATAGTGACAGTATTGGGCAGCGCCACTCATCTTGTGAGTGGACACACCGCCATAGTGAAAATATTGGGCAGCGCCACTCATCTTGTGAGTGGACACACCGCCATAGTGAAAATATTGGGCAGCGCCACTCATCTTGTGAGTGGACACACCGCCATAGTGACAGTATTGGGCAGCGCCACTCATCCTGTGAGTGGACACACCGCCATAGTGACAGTATTGGGCAGCGCCACTCATCTTGTGAGTGGACACACCGCCATAGTGACAGTATTGGGCAGCGCCACTCATCTTGTGAGTGGACACACCGCCATACTGACAGTATTGGGCAGCGCCACTCATCTTGTGAGTGGACACACCGCCATAGTGACAGTATTGGGCAGCGCCACTCATCCTGTGAGTGGACACACCGCCATAGTGACAGTATTGGGCAGCGCCACTCATCTTGTGAGTGGACACACCGCCATAGTGACAGTATTGGGCAGCGCCACTCATCTTGTGAGTGGACACACCGCCATAGTGACAGTATTGGGCAGCGCCACTCATCCTGTGAGTGGACACACCGCCATAGTGACAGTATTGGGCAGCGCCACTCATCTTGTGAGTGGACACACCGCCATAGTGACAGTATTGGGCAGCGCCACTCATCTTGTGAGTGGACACACCGCCATAGTGACAGTATTGGGCAGCGCCACTCATCTTGTGAGTGGACACACCGCCATAGTGACAGTATTGGGCAGCGCCACTCATCTTGTGAGTGGACACACCGCCATACTGACAGTATTGGGCAGCGCCACTCATCTTGTGAGTGGACACACCGCCATAGTGACAGTATTGGGCAGCGCCACTCATCCTGTGAGTGGACACACCGCCATAGTGACAGTATTGGGCAGCGCCACTCATCTTGTGAGTGGACACACCGCCATAGTGACAGTATTGGGCAGCGCCACTCATCTTGTGAGTGGACACACCGCCATAGTGACAGTATTGGGCAGCGCCACTCATCCTGTGAGTGGACACACCGCCATAGTGACAGTATTGGGCAGCGCCACTCATCTTGTGAGTGGACACACCGCCATAGTGACAGTATTGGGCAGCGCCACTCATCTTGTGAGTGGACACCGCCATAGTGACAGTATTGGGCAGCGCCACTCATCCTGTGAGTGGACACACCGCCATAGTGACAGTATTGGGCAGCGCCACTCATCCTGTGAGTGGACACACCGCCATAGTGACAGTATTGGGCAGCGCCACTCATCTTGTGAGTGGACACACCGCCATAGTGACAGTATTGGGCAGCGCCACTCATCCTGTGAGTGGACACACCGCCATAGTGACAGTATTGGGCAGCGCCACTCATCTTGTGAGTGGACACACCGCCATAGTGACAGTATTGGGCAGCGCCACTCATCCTGTGAGTGGACATACCGCCATAGTGACAGTATTGGGCAGCGCCACTCATCTTGTGAGTGGACACACCGCCATAGTGACAGTATTGGGCAGCGCCACTCATCCTGTGAGTGGACATACCGCCATAGTGACAGTATTGGGCAGCGCCACTCATCCTGTGAGTGGACATACCGCCATAGTGACAGTATTGGGTGCGCCACTCATCCTGTGAGTGGACACACCGCCATAGTGACAGTATTGGGCAGCGTCACTCATCCTGTGAGTGGACACACCGCCATAGTGACAGTATTGGGCAGCGTCACTCATCCTGTGAGTGGACATACCGCCATAGTGACAGTATTGGGCAGCGCCACTCATCCTGTGAGTGGACATACCGCCATAGCAGCATGTACAACACTCCCTAAAAGGAAGAAAACCCCGCTGGGTGGTTCATTCAATTCAAATCTGAATATTTTCTGAACGTTCAAATTAACGTTCAAGTTACGTTCAAATCTGAATGTTCCGTCAAGTAATCTGGGGCAACGAAACAGCTTTTCCTCCTAAGTTGCATCATCAATTTTGGGAGAGAGAGACAGCTGACGCAACTGAGAAATGAAATATGTTTCGATCCTGAGAGTAATGCTACAACCTTTTAAAACCACTCTCAGCAATCTCTTGAGAGATATGGGGGCTTCCAGGAGAGGTCAGATATCACCATAAGGCCCAGAGGTATTGACGGAGGGCTAGATATTGACGGAAGACAGGTAAGATATTACTGATTGATTGATGAGGATTATGCCACCCAAGAGGTGGCACGGGCATGAATAGCACGTAGAAGATATTGCTGTGGTCCCCAAGGCATTGACGGAGGTATGAGACTTAGAGCTGATAGGCGACCATTCTTTAATGTAAATTGGGCAGTCCAGAAATGCCAGTACGGGTTCCATTATATTGCCTCGATGTTTTCTCATTAAATACGACTAAAGTTCGTTGTCCAAAGGGAGAAGCGCCTATAGAGATGCTAGGTATAAAACATGAGAGAACTGCGGACTGGTGAGTGTGAGTCACTGAGGGCTACAAGGGCATGGCTCTTACGAACCATAATGAAGAGTTCACTGGATGCCAGAACAGAGCCTTATGGAACGCCGCAGTTAATGAAGAAGCCCGTGTATTAACAAGAGGCGATTGACCCTCATCTGGGTTCCCCTCTCACCAGCCCCCCGAGGACAGGCAGGAACTACACCGCATGTTAATTTAGATTTAGACAACGTTGTTGTTGTTAAAGATTCGCTACCTGGAACAAAAAGTTCTAAGTAGCACGGGCTATGGTGAGCCCGTAGTGCCTTTATTTAGACAACGTTTGTTTACGCTCCACTCCCTCCCTCCCTCCCTGTTGCATTCCGTTGCTCTCAACATTAATCTCTGGACGAGGCTTCCTGCGTGATGCTCAATTCTGGTTCAACACAACCTATTTCACTCCGCTGTGTGAAAGTGAAAAGTTTTAGGTTCACTCCCTAAAACATTTTGTACAACGAGGCCGTAGCAATTTTTGTTTCTATAAATGGCTCTAGTTTTACAAGCCATTAGTAGTTTTACTAGCTCTCAGTAGTTTTACTAGCTCTCAGTAGCTTTACTAGCTCTCAGTAGCTTTACTAGCCCTCAGTAGCTTTACTAGCTCTCAGTAGCTTTACTAGCCCTCAGTAGCTTTACTAGCCCTCAGTAGCTTTACTAGCCCTCAGTAGCTTTACTAGCCCTCAGTAGCTATACTAGCCCTCAGTAGCTTTACTAGCCCTCAGTAGCTATACTAGCCCTCAGTAGCTTTACTAGCCCTCAGTAGCTTTACTAGCCCTCAGTAGCTTTACTAGCCCTCAGTAGCTTTACTAGCCCTCAGTAGCTTTACTAGCCCTCAGTAGCTTTACTAGCCCTCAGTAGCTTTACTAGCCCTCAGTAGCTTTACTAGCCCTCAGTAGCTTTACTAGCCCTCAGTAGCTTTACTAGCTCTCAGTAGCTTTACTAGCTCTCAGTAGCTTTACTAGCCCTCAGTAGCTTTACTAGCTCTCAGTAGCTTTACTAGCCCTCAGTAGCTTTACTAGCTCTCAGTAGCTTTACTAGCCCTCAGTAGCTTTACTAGCTCTCAGTAGCTTTACTAGCCCTCAGTAGCTTTACTAGCTCTCAGTAGCTTTACTAGCCCTCAGTAGCTATACTAGCCCTCAGTAGCTTTACTAGCTCTCAGTAGCTATACTAGCCCTCAGTAGCTTTACTAGCCCTCAGTAGCTATACTAGCCCTCAGTAGCTTTACTAGCCCTCAGTAGCTATACTAGCCCTCAGTAGCTTTACTAGCCCTCAGTAGCTTTACTAGCCCTCAGTAGCTTTACTAGCCCTCAGTAGCTTTACTAGCCCTCAGTAGCTTTACTAGCCCTCAGTAGCTATACTAGCCCTCAGTAGCTTTACTAGCCCTCAGTAGCTTTACTAGCCCTCAGTAGCTTTACTAGCTCTCAGTAGCTATACTAGCCCTCAGTAGCTATACTAGCCCTCAGTAGCTTTACTAGCCCTCAGTAGCTTTACTAGCCCTCAGTAGCTATACTAGCCCTCAGTAGCTTTACTAGCCCTCAGTAGCTTTACTAGCCCTCAGTAGCTTTACTAGCTCTCAGTAGCTTTACTAGCTCTCAGTAGCTTTACTAGCTCTCAGTAGCTTTACTAGCCCTCAGTAGCTTTACTAGCCCTCAGTAGCTTTACTAGCTCTCAGTAGCTTTACTAGCTCTCAGTAGCTTTACTAGCCCTCAGTAGCTTTACTAGCTCTCAGTAGCTTTACTAGCTCTCAGTAGCTTTACTAGCTCTCAGTAGCTTTACTAGCTCTCAGTAGCTATACTAGCCCTCAGTAGCTATACTAGCCCTCAGTAGCTTTACTAGCCCTCAGTAGCTATACTAGCCCTCAGTAGCTTTACTAGCTCTCAGTAGCTTTACTAGCTCTCAGTAGCTTTACTAGCTCTCAGTAGCTTTACTAGCTCTCAGTAGCTTTACTAGCCCTCAGTAGCTTTACTAGCCCTCAGTAGCTTTACTAGCTCTCAGTAGCTTTACTAGCCCTCAGTAGCTTTACTAGCCCTCAGTAGCTATACTAGCCCTCAGTAGCTATACTAGCCCTCAGTAGCTTTACTAGCCCTCAGTAGCTATACTAGCCCTCAGTAGCTTTACTAGCCCTCAGTAGCTTTACTAGCCCTCAGTAGCTTTACTAGCCCTCAGTAGCTTTACTAGCCCTCAGTAGCTTTACTAGCCCTCAGTAGCTTTACTAGCCCTCAGTAGCTTTACTAGCCCTCAGTAGCTATACTAGCCCTCAGTAGCTTTACTAGCCCTCAGTAGCTTTACTAGCCCTCAGTAGCTTTACTAGCCCTCAGTAGCTTTACTAGCCCTCAGTAGCTTTACTAGCCCTCAGTAGCTTTACTAGCCCTCAGTAGCTTTACTAGCCCTCAGTAGCTTTACTAGCCCTCAGTAGCTTTACAAGCCCTCAGTAGCTTTACTAGCTCTCAGTACTTTTTCAAGTTTTCTATTTTGTTTATGAAAGCGTACTGTTTATCGCACTGTGGTTAAGAATGGTGTGTGATGTTGCAGGATGACGGGTGTGGGGGGAGGGGCTGACTGTGCCAAAGGAAGCATGATTGACAGCATGGTGAAAGGTTCGATTTTCAACAATGCTGCGCCGTGGCGTCCTGTGGTGGTGGTGGTGGTGGAGAGGCAGCTGGTGGTGGTGGTGGTGATGGTGGTGGTGGTGGTGGAGAGGAGGTCTGGTGATAGTGGTCAGAGACCGAAGGAATGTTGTTGGCTAGGCTCCGGGCTCGGGGCTCGGGGCTCGTTTATGAGACTGGGGGTTCAATTATGGTCAACAGATGTGATATAGTGACGATGCGTGTGTGTTTACTATTTGATCCTGCAGGCTCCAGCTGTTACCTGTGTGTGTGTACTCACCTAATTGTGCTTGCGGGGGTTGAGCTCTGGCTCTTTGATCCCGCCTCTCAACTGTCAATCAATTGTTTCTGCTACTACTTTTTTTTCCCACACTACACACACACACACACAAACCAGGAAGCAGCCCTTGACAGCTGGCTAACTCCCAGGTACCTATTTACTGCTAGGTAACAGGGACATAGGGTGAAAGAAACTCTGCCCATCGTTTCTCGCCGGCGCCCGGGATCGAACCCGGGACTACCCTGGATCACGTGTCCAGCGTGCTGTCCGCTCGGTCGCCGGCTCCCCTCAGTGCCGTGTGTGTGTGTGTGTACTCACCTATTTCACCTATTTGTACTCACCTATTTGTGCTTGCGGGGGTTGAGCTTTGGCTCAACCCCCGCAAGCACGTTCCTGTTAACATGGGAGAACTCTGTGTCTATGCTTAATGCACAACTTGCCTAAACACGCAAGAGAAATCATACATGTGTGTGTGTGTGTGTGTGTGTGTGTGTGTGTGTGTGTGTGTGTGTGTGTGTGTGTGTGTGTGTGTGTGTGTGTGTGTGTGTGATGTGCCTCAGCTGTTGCCACTATCTCTTGAGTTCTTTTTACGACTCAATAACTATCTTACTTTTACCTCTACATTTCCCTTTGCACTTCTCCAGCATAGTTATCATCTTGACAGCTCTTCCCCTTCCCCTCCAACATGCGGGCCTCATTACCTCATCAGGATGAACAACCCAGCGGGTTTTCTTCCTATTGGGGAGTGTTGTACATGCCGCTATGGCGGTGTGTCCACTCACAAGATGAGTGGCGCTGCCCAATAAACTCGCCCCTCGGGGCAAAATTAAAACAAATTAAATTTCATCTATATACACTCACATTCCTCTTATATCTTTGATCGCTTTATACCCAACAAACCTCACCAACAGCAGTCTGTGCAACATATCTATGTACAACATATCTATACAACATATCTATATGCCCCCCATCCCACGGACACGCATCATTCTGTCCAAAGAAGTGTTGACACTTCATTTTATTGCACCAGCCTGGCAATATTTGTGGCAATTGGCACCAGTAATGGCTTAATCATGTCATTCATTGCCAACTGCCCTAATGGGAAGAGTGCCACGTGTGACGCAGTGCCTCCCACAACAGATCCCTCCCTCACCCGGTGTGTTTCCGGCACCATGCAGCCGTAATATTGGTCATACTGCTCAATATATAAAGGCACTACGGGCTCACCATAGCCCGTGCTACTTGGAACTTTATGTTCCAGGTAGCGAATCTTTAATTAACAACATGCTCAATATATCCCAGATATATCCACTTCCGAACAGCAAGCCCAACCTGTTCTCCCTATCTTGAGCCAGCCCGCCCTCCTAAGGTTTCAAAACGTCAAAAAACGTTTTAATTTAACGTGATCTCCCCCTAACCTAAAAGACTAAGCCAGAGAACCCAAAACAGAAAACGGGACAGTACGTCACTTTCGCGAGCCGCTTCCATTTGCTAGTACGACAACTTGGGGCCTTGTTATGTAAAGCATACGAGCGAAAAGCGACGTTCTTGGTAAAGAGGTTCAGGTTGCTTGAGCAATATATATAGAGCATTCCGTCCAAATATTTCTTTGATAAAGCCGCAATAACCAGAGTGAAATGCCAGAAAAAAGAAAACGGTGAGAGGGAGGGTCTAAGTTATGGGGTCGAGGGTGGTGGTGAGGGGAAAATTAAGGGTTGAGTAACCTGAGTGGCAGCAGAGACGGACCTGCGATCAGATCAGAATTCAGTTCCTGAATGGGGAGTTCTGAAATTCAGATCAGAATGGGGTGCATAATAAAAAAATAATCATTCTTTCATTTTTTTTATAATGGCCCAATTGTCCCATAACCGACAGATCTGGCGCTCGATCCCCGAGCAGGACGCAACGTTTGGCCACGTTGCCTTTCGCCTGATGCATCTGTTTACCTAGCATTAGATAGATACCCGGATTTTAGGTATGAATCTATCGGGTTCCATCTTGGGGAACGCCGATGTTGGTTTCGGTAACCCGTATTGGCTTCCTGTCAGGACAACAGGAAACCAGTAGGAGTCTACCAGGACAACAGGAAACCAGTAGGAGTCTACCAGGACAACAGGACACCAGCAGGAGTCTACCAGGACAACAGGACACCAGCAGGAGTCTACCAGGACAACAGGAAACCAGTAGGAGTCTACCAGGACAACAGGACATCAGCAGGAGTCTACCAGGACAACAGGAAACCAGTAGGAGTCTACCAGGACAACAGGACATCAGCAGGAGTCTACCAGGACAACAGGACACCAGTAGGAGTCTACCAGGACAACAGGACACCAGCAGGATTCTACCAGGACAACAGGAAACCAGTAGGAGTCTACCAGGACAACAGGACACCAGCAGGAGTCTACCAGGACAACAGAACACCAGTAGGAGTCTACCAGGACAACAGAACACCAGTAGGAGTCTACCAGGACAACGGGACACCAGTAGGAGTCTACCAGGACAACAGGACATCAGCAGGAGTCTACCAGGACAACAGAACACCAGTAGGAGTCTACCAGGACAACAAGATACCAGCAGGAGTCTACCAGGACAACAAGATACCAGTAGGAGTCTACCTGGACAACAAGATACCAGTAGGAGTCTACCAAGTGGTATGGTTGGGTGGTCTAAGAGGAGGAGGGCATGCCAAGGAGCCCTTTGAGAGATTGGAGTGGCTGAGGTAAGTGATCTGAGACAAGAGACTGTCGTGGCTGAGCGGTGTAAGGGAAAGTAAGGGGCAAGGGTGACTTATAAAGTGAGAAAGTGGCTTTGTGAGGGATGTGAGGCGACCCAGGTGGCTTTGTGAGGGATGCGAGGCGAGCCAGGTGGCTTTGTGAGGGATGTGAGGCGAGCCAGGTGGCTTTGTGAGGGATGTGAGGCGAGCAGGTGGCTTTGTGAGGGATGTGAGGCGAGCCAGGTGGCTTTGTGAGGGATGTGAGGCGAGCCAGGTGGCTTTGTGAGTGATGTGAGGCGAGCCAGGTGGCTTTGTGAGTGATGTGAGGCGAGCCAGGTGGCTTTGTGAGGGATGTGAGGCGAGCCAGGTGGCTTTGTGAGGGATGTGAGGCGAGCCAGGTGGCTTTGTGAGGGATGTGAGGCGAGCAGGTGGCTTTGTGGGTGATGTGAGGCGAGGCAGGTGGCTTTGTGAGGGATGTGAGGCGAGTCAGGTGGCTTTGTGAGTGATGTGAGGCGAGCCAGGTGGCTTTGTGAGTGATGTAGGGCAAGCCAGGTGGCTTTGTGAGTGATGTGGGGGCGAGCAGGTGGCTTTGTGGGTGATGTGAGGCGAGGCAGGTGGCTTTGTGAGGGATGTGGGGCGAGCCAGGTGGCTTTGTAAGGGATGTAGGGCAAGCCAGGTGGCTTTGTGATGATAGTAATTATGAGGCAAAACACTACTAATCAGTGGGAAACTAAACTATTCCAGAGTATAATGACTCACCAATGAAGACATGCACGGGAGCAACAACTTGATATCATGTATGATAACAACTTGATGTATGACCAATCAGGTCGGGAATGAGTAGGAAAGAGATTGGTGGGTTAACAAGGATAGGGTATAGAGAAGTTAACTGGTCTTCCCCAGCATGCACCTGGGGCCAGATTCATGAAGCACTTACGCAAGCACTTACGAACCTGTACATCTTTTCTCAATATTTGGCGGCGTTGTTTGCAATTATTAAACAGTTAATGAGCTCCGAAGCACCAGGAGGCTGTTTATAACAATAACAACAGTTGATTGGGAAGTTTTCACGCTTGTAAACTGTTTAATAAATGTAACCAAAGCCGTCAAAGACTGAGGAAAGATGTACACGTTCGTAAGTGCTTGCGTAACTGCTTCGTGAATCTGGCCGCCAGAAGATGACCATCTCAAGCAAGACAGCTTCACGGAAGGAAACAATTAAGAGTATTCAGTGAGGCTCTTCTCCTTCGTCTTTGACTTAGTGATAATTATCAACCCTGCAACAATGCCTTGACGAGAGATGTTTGCAAGCACGAATTGTACGATTTCAGATTTAAACAATTACTGTTGTTGTCAATCAATCAAGCAATTGAAATTGATTTCACCGATCAGTTGAAATCAATGTCAAATGAATTACTTTCTACAGGGAAAACAGTGGTTATATATACTGTTTTCCCTGTTTTCTTTCCAGGACAATATTCGTGCGTTCGTGCAGGGTAATGTATTCCGCTGTATTATTGTTTGTATTCTGTTTTATGCAGGTAAGCGCCGTCGGGTCTGCCTGGTCACGCCCTGGTTGAGGGGTGGGGGGGGGGGGTGGCTTACAGGTGAGGGGAGTTATGTGGTGGGGGAGGGATGAGGGGAGGGGAGCAACCGAGGGCTCTCTTCCCCTCTCTCTCTGCTCCCCAATCTTCTCCACTCCTGTTTTGGTCTCTTCGCTCTTCTGTTCTCCTGCACTCAGCCACACGCGGCGGTCGTGTGTGCTCAGAGGCACTACGGGCTCACCATAGCCCGTGCTACTTGGAACGTGTTGTTCCAAGTAGCGAATCTTAAACAACAACAAACAACGTGTTTGCTACTCGTGGCATTCGTGCTACTGAGTGCCTTCACTCTCTCTTCCCCTCCTCGTTGGTGCTACTGAGTGCCTTCACTCTCTCTTCCCCTCCTCGTTGGTGCTACTGAGTGCCTTCACTCTCTCTTCCCCTCCTCGTCGGTGTTACTGAGTGCCTTCACTCTCTCCTCAACTCGTTCTCAGACCAAGTCCATTCCATCCAGCGGTCGACCCCACAGACGCATTCATCTATTTTAACTCGCTGTTCAGTAAAAATAGTAATTTTCTCAAATATAAATTAATATTATTATATATTAATATATTGTGTATATTTAGACATTGGTTAGGTTAGGGGTTTAGGTTCTGTTGGCGATTATTTGTATTTGTAGTACGTGGGTGAAGCATTTACAGCGTTGTGGTTCGAACAAAAGTCGTCAGTGAAGCACTTGTTCCGGAAGTGTTCGAATGTCATCAGTTGTGAGTCGTGTTCAGAGTGTTTTACAAACTCTGAATAAACAGGCGCCTGTTTATAAAACAGGTTTATAAAACCCTGTTTTATAAACAGGCGGTTCGGGGGGTGGGGGGGTTGGATTAACGCGCATTTCGCCTTTGTTGATGAGGACAGGTTGCGTTCTTGAAGACAGTACGTTCAAATTTGAGGAATCCGTCTCAGGGGGGGGGGTCGGTGCAGCCCCCAGACGAGAGGGTCTGGAAGTCTTATGTGGTTGGGGAGTGTATTCGGGGTGTGGAGATCTTACAGCTGTTGAACCCTATTGAATCAGCCACATCTTTTGAATCTGGTCCCCATCACGTGTGCGTGCGAACATGCGTTGGTGCGTTTGGGCATTATTACAATGTATTACTGAAGTCACCCAGACCAGAATCTCTCCCCCCCCACATTGATGACCAGTCCACACACTAGAATGTGAAGGGACGACGACGTTTCGGTCCGTCCTGGACCATTCTCAAGTCGAGAATGGTCTAGGACCACATTACTGGCATTCCTCGAGTAAGAAGGAGTAGCTTGTTACTCTGTAGCTGTAAACACACCGTTGTTATTGGTGAGTGTGGCTAGCGTAGTGGGCTGCGTCGGGCGTACCATGAACCACAAGAGGGACGTTGTTCGGGGCGTTCGGGTGAGCTGCTGCGTCACTCATCATCCACTGTGTGGTGTTGTGTAGGGCTCTTGATGCTCTTGTGTTGGTGTTCTCTCGTGGAAAATGGAGCTCCCCATCGCCTCTCTCTCTCTTCTTGTCTCTCTCTCTCTTCCTTTCACTCTCTCTTCCTCTCCCTCTTTCTCTCTCTCTCTCCCTCTTTCTCTCTCTCTCCCTCTTCCTCTCTCTCTCTCCCTCTTCCTCTCTCTCTCTCCCTCTTCCTCTCTCTCTCTCCCTCTTCCTCTCTCTCTCTCCCTCTTCCTCTCTCTCTCTCCCTCTTCCTCTCTCTCTCTCCCTCTTCCTCTCTCTCTCTCCCTCTTCCTCTCTCTCTCTCTCTCTCTCTCTCTCTCTCTCTCTCTCTCTCTCTCTCTCTCTCTCTCTCTCTCTCTCTCTCTCTCTCTCTCTCTCTCTCTCTCTCTCTCTCTTCCCGAGAGAGGGAGAGAGAGGGAAGCTAGAGATGCAGACAGGATTAAAAGAGAGAGTACTCCAATGTTTAAGGGAGTATATCTAAGCAACGGAAGATAGCTAGTCACTGTGAGGGGTGAGGTTTCAGAGTAGCGAGGCGTCACCAGTGGAGTCCCACTACCTTCAGGAACCTGTGTAAGCAATCCTTCAGAACCTAGTATACTACATATGTAAGACCAATCCTGTATTATGCATGCCCCAGCATGGAGCCCGCACCTTGTCAAGCACAAGACGAAGCTGGAAAAAGTTCAGAGGTATGCCACTTGACTAGTCCCAGAACTAAGAGGCATGAGTTACGAGGAAAGGCTGCGTGAACTGCACTTCACGTCGCTGAAAAAAAAGAGCTCGGGGAGACATGATCACCACATACAAAATTCTCAGGGGAATTGACAGGGATAGACAATGATGGACTATTTAAACACGGGTGGTACACGCACAAGGGGGGACACAGATGGAAGCTGAGTAACCAAATGAGCCACATAGACATTAGAAAGAACATTTTCAGAGTGTCGGAGTAGTTAGTAAATGTAATGCACTAGGCAGTGATGTGGTGGAGGCTGACTCCATACACAGTTTCAAATGTAGATATGATAGAGCCCAGTAGGCTCAGGAACCTGTACACCAGTTGATTGACAGTTGGTGATGGGGTTGTTGTAGTTGACGCCTCCCCCCCCCCCACCCTCAGTATCGTGTCTCACATCATACAAACATTTTCATTCAGTCATTTGGTTTATTATTTTGTGTAGTGACCTTCATAAGGATAGAGTGATCTGTAGTGACCCTCATAAGAATAGAGTCATCTATTGGGTCACATTAATGAACCTAACGTAGCCTATCCTTACCTAACCGATCCTTACGTAACCTATTCTTTCCTACTTAGCCTATCCAAATCTATTCTATCCTATTCTAACCTTGCATAACCTATGGATATCTAACCAAACCTTGCACAATCTAACCTAACCTATCCTAACCTTACCTATCCTAACCGTCAGAACTAGAGCTGGCAGCAAATCATTACCAACCGGTAATGCACTTCGTCTTCCGCTTAAATAAGTAAAACAAAGTGCTTTATGTTGAAGAGTTTTAAAACGAAACGTCTCATTCTCAGTTCGGCTTCAGAATGGAACGCGCGTTTCCATTTCCCGCCATTACATGAAAGTCGATCGAGCACCGCGTTCGTTCCGTGCGCCGTTCGAACAGTTAGCCAATCCAACACTCATCAGAGATGACAAACATTGCTCGCCTGTTGCTGCAACACATTCACTGATCTCAAACGAACACTCGACCATTGTCCGGGACGCGTTTTTCGAGCGCTCACGAACTGTGTAAATGAAGCACCTCGCGACACACTGTTTGAGCAGCGCTAAAAGGTCTTTTGTCGGACGGGAGGGAACTCGAGGTGTTTGGATTACAGGAGCCAGATTCACGAAAGCACTTACGCAAACATTTACGAACCTGTACATCTTTTCTCAATCTTTGACGGCTTTGTTTCCAATTATTAAACAGTTAATGAGCTCGGAAGCACCAGGAGGCTGTTTATAACAATAACAACAGTTGAATGGGAAGTTTTCATGCTTGTAAACTGTTTAATAAATGTAACCAAAGCCGTCAAAGATTGAGGAAAGATGTACACGTTCGTAAGTGCTTGCGTAAGTGCTTTCGTGAATCTGGGCCCAGGTCTTTGGTCGTTACGGCCTCTGGGGGTCACACAAGGGGTCACACAAGGGGGATTTCAGGGCCTCCAGTTAGTTGATACTAGGTCGTGTGGCAGCATGACCCCAAAGAGCCACATTGGTGGTGAGATCGGCAGCGCCCGGCTCTAAGGTTTCCTCGGACGAGAGACCAGCACAGAGAAAATGTGTGAACTTGAGAGGAAGGAAGTTGACTGAGACGAAGAGAGAGAAATAGGGAGACTGAGAAGAGGGAGATAGGAGATACAGCACAGTCGCGACTGTGCTGTATCCTGGTCCAACACAGTCACGACTGTGCGATATAAGTAATTATAAGTACATCATAAGTATAAGTCATGATCACTACAGTACATTACAGTACTGTACCTCTGGTCGCTCTACTCTGTACTACTTATGTGCTGTATCTCAGGTATGTGTTAAATCTTTTTTTGTTATAATTGTCATATATCACTTTCTCTAACTTGGGAAATTAATATTATACCAGCCCTTGTTCCTTCTCCTCCTCTTACTCCCCCTTCTCTTCTCCTCTTACTCCCCCTTCTCTTCTCCTCCTCCTCCTCCTCCTCTTACTCCTCCTCGTTCCCCTTGGTATTCAGTAAAATAATAGCTCCATTGTCACGTTTTTTCCCCCACTTACCAGTCAATTACTTGCGGTATAAAGAGGCCGACCAGGTTAGCAAGTCTTAAAAACTTGCTTTATCAAGCCGACGTTTTCCGCACTGACACAGATATCGCACTTCCAGGCAACAAGGTGATTGTAACTGATTGGAAAGCCTTTTTTAAAATTGTCATTTTTGCTTAGTACTGTTTTTTTTTTTGGGGGGGGGGCTGTTGCTGTACACCCCTTCTCTCTCTCTCTCTCTCTCTCTCTCTCTCTCTCTCTCTCTCTCTCTCTCTCTCTCTCTCTCTCTCTCTCTCTCTCTCTCTCTCTCTCTCTCTCTCCTGCCGTCCGTGGCGCCCTCTCCCTCCCTGCCACGTACGTGGCGGGAGGGCTCAGGTGGGAGCGCCAAGATGAAGTGCTCCTTGCCCGTGCGTCCCTCCACAGACTGATGGCCGCCAATCAACGTGAAAGTTATCGGATAACATGTGGATAGTAGTGACCTGTCTCGCGTCCACCTCTCCTCCCCGACCCTGACCCATCCCCCCTCTCTCTCTCTCTCTCTCTCTCTCTCTCTCTCTCTCTCTCTCTCTCTCTCTCTCTCTCTCTCTCTCTCTCTCTCTCTCTCTCTCTCTCTCTGTCTCTCTCTCTCTCTCTCTCTCTCTCTCTCTCTCTCTCTCTCTCTCTCTCTCTCTCTCTCTCTCTCTCTCTCTCTCTCTCCTGTCTCTCTCTCTCTCTCTCTCTCTCTCTCCTGTCTCTCTCTCTCTCTCTCTCTCTCTCTCTCTCTCTCTCTCTCTCTCTCTCTCTCTCTCTCTCTCTCTCTCTCTGTCTCTCTCTGTCTCTCTCTCTGTCTCTCTCTCTCTCTCTCTCTCTCTCTCTCTCTCTCTCTCTCTCTCTCTCTCTCTCTCTCTCTCTCTCTCTCTCTCTCTCTCTCTCTCTCTCTGTCTCTGTCTCTCCTGTCTCTCTCTCTCTCTCTCTCTCTCTCTCTCTCTCTCTCTCTCTCTCTCTCTCTCTCTCTCTCTCTTTCTCTTGAGCTCTGGCTCTTTGGTCCCGCCTCTCAACCGTCAATCAACAGGTGTACAGGTTCCTGAGCCTATTGAGCTCTATCATATCTACAGTTGAAACTGTGTATGGAATCAGTCTCCACCACATCACTCCCTAATGCATTCCATTTGACCACTCTGACGCTAAAAAAAGTCCTTTCTAATATCTGTAATAATATAATAATATAATATCATTTGGGCACTTAGTTTCCACCTGTGTCCCCTTGTGCGTGTGTCTTTATCTACCCTATCAATTCCCTTGAGAATCTTGAATGTGGTGATCATGTCCCCCCCCTAGCTCTTCCCCCTAACTGTGTGTGTGTGTGTGTGTGTGTGTGTGTGTGTGTGTGTGTGTGTGTGTGTGTGTGTGTGTGCTGTCAGTCAATATTACACGCTTTGTGGACAATTCAACCATCGAACGCGTGTTGGTGTCGGGAGTCACCTACGGTATCCAGGACTTGCAAGTGACGTGAATCGTGGAGAGAAAAAAACAGTGACGTGAATAAAAAAAAAACACTAAACATACACTTTAATGTTTTGGCGGCGATAATTGTAGGCAAATAAGAGAATAAGAGACGTGGGAGTTACAATATCAGGAAGAGCATCAGAGGCATTAAGAGAGGCAGTTGTGGGGGTGGAAAAGAATCGACATTGCCTGGTACATTAATCGCATTCTGTGGTCAAGTACTCAATCACCAACTTGAATACATGTAAGAGAACATGTATATCTCTCGAGCCCTGATTATGTAGTAGAGACATAAACGTGTGCATTGTATGTATGGTTGGTTGGTTGATGGTTGATGGGGTTGGAACGGCGCTGGAACCAATCGTATTGGCGGTTGCCATTACATTAGAGGCTTTCGGTGCCGTGGAGAGGGGGGGGGGGACCTGCTGCTTGGGTAACAGCTTCTCCTCCGTATCTACCTACTTTGGCTTTGCGCCCTGGTGAGGCCACTCCAGACCGACAACCAGAGCGCAACTCCATAGTCTCCTGAGACTGATGGATGCCTACTACTACTACTACTACTACTAAATCAGAGTTACGTTCCAGGCATAAAGTGGGTGACAGCTTACAGTCTGAAAGGTGACATACTGTAAACACAAATTGAGAGCATTTGTCACTGTGTTCAATGTGGCGACATTTTAGACGCAAAATATTAGATAAATTAACTGGCATTCATTTAACAAACATTAATTATACCTGTGTTTTTTTTAGTATAGTTTTTGTTTAAGATGTTTTGTAAGTTAATTTAGTTGTAAGTTTAGTTAACAAATGTTATTAGGAGGCTGGTCTCTTGCTTGATCCGCTTATATAATGGGTTTAAAGAACTTTGTTTACAAGCAGATGTGGGAATTACACATTCTGAGTGAGAGATTAATTTCTCAGGTGCTGCCTCTGAGCTATGTGTATAATTAAATACATTGTATACATTACCGTGACTGTTGCGCATGCGTTTACGTCTGTATAGATGCCTGCCTGTGCTTGCAGCGGTTGAGCTTCAGCTCTTGTGCCCCGAAAGACGATCTGTAATTGAGCGGATCTCAGTCTTCACTTTTGTAATAAAATCGTGGTTCATTTAAGTTTATAGTTTCCGTCTGTGTTCCTTGAATATTGTCTCCGTGGTTCCTGTCGCCAGTCCTGTCTTCCGTGTCGGCTGGCTCCCCCAGTGTATTTTGTATGTCGTAATCATATCTAAATTATTTCTTCTCTTATTTATCAAGTAACGTGAGAATAATTTCCTTTGGTTAGTCTCGTGCCTCTCGGCTCCTGGTCCAGGTTGGTGCGATGTTCGGTGTTCTGAAACCTTATTTGTCAATATGCAGACGAAGTCACAATAACGTGGCTGAAATATGTTGACCAGACCACACACTAGAAGGTGAAGGGACGGACGTTTCGGTCCGTCCTGGACCATTCTCAAGTCGATTGTGACGACTTGAGTGACTTGTGACGACTTATTTGTCAACTTGATGAGTTGAGAGACAAGTGGTTGTGGTGCTCATACGAGGACTACTCTGGTGTTCTTGGTGTACATCGTTCTGATTGGTTCTTCGTTCTGATTCCTGAAGGCAGGGCTAATGATGGCCAATATTTAGTATGCCGCTGATGCTTCTCAGTTTGTATGTGCCTCGCGTGATTAACAAGAGGTGCAAAGAATAATAATGACGAAAATGATGATGATGATGAACAGGTAGACACGGCTGAAGAAGACATAATGAGTAATCGAGAGAGAGAGAGAGAGAGAGAGAGAGAGAGAGAGAGAGAGAGAGAGAGAGAGAGAGAGAGAGAGAGAGATACAGCATCACTATATAACCTGAAGAAGGAAATCTGGTGAATAAGAAGCAGCGGGGGATTGAGCGGAGGTATTAATCCGTTGGTCTGAAAGTCGTGGTCCCTCAGGCCCGGTTCCGGCTAAGGATTGTCGATATCGTACACAATCTGGCAATTTCATGGCGTATAATGAATGACTCCAGTCTTGTCTTCATGATTCCCTCCCCCTTCCCCCCCTTCTTCCTCCCCCTCCCCCCTACCTACCTTTGTCTCCTACCTTCCATGACTCTCCCTACTCTCCTCTCTCTCTCTCTCTCTCTCTCTCTCTCTCTCTCTCTCTCTCTCTCTCTCTCTCTCTCTCTCTCTCTCTCTCTCTCTCTCTCTCTCTCTCTCTCTCTCTCTCTCTCTCGCCCTCCTTCACTCCCACTCCTATTCCTCCTCCTCCAGGAGGAAGGAGACATGTCTGGGACATGTCTCTAGGGGCCCGCCATGTTGTGTGGGCTTGATGAGTTGTCTGTCTGCTGATGTCTGCTGATGTTTGCTGAAGTCTGCTGAGGTCTGGTGAAGTCTGCTGAAGTCTGCTGATGTCTGCTGAAGTCTGCTGAGGTCTGCTGAGGTCTGCTGAAGTCTGCTGAGGTCTGCTGAAGTCTGCTGAAGTCTGCTGATGTCTGCTGAGGTCTGCTGAGGTCTGCTGAGGTCTGCTGAAGTCTGCTGATGTCTGCTGAGGTCTGCTGATGTCCAGCTTGTCCCCTTGGTGGCCTCTTCCCCCCCCCCCCCTCACTCCTGGAAAATGATTTGTTGTCACCATTATGTCGTATGGCATAACGCAGGTATTTACTGTTATATTATATAATTATACCGCGTAAGAGTATGTTTATATTTCCACACTTACTCTCAAGAGTGCGTCTGAAGGGCAACTAAAAGGGTGTGAATAGTTGCTACAAGACAAACTGGAGAAGCAGGAGGGAGTTAAAAGGCCTGGTCGACGACCGGGCCGCGGGGTCGCTGAGCCCCGAAAGCACCTCAAGATAAGTGTGACGGGAAGGAGTAAGTTAACTCAAGGAGTTCATGCACCTAAGAGATGTGGATCAGTGAGGGTTCATAAGTCACACTTACGTGGAGGGTGACAAGCGGAGTGCCTCAAGGCTCCCTATCACAGCCATACAATTTCCCATATATATGTTAATGACCTAACAACGGGGAGGGGGGGGGATAGAGTCCTACATGTCGACGTTTACGAACGATGCATAAGTGACGTAGATAAATGGAGACAGATGAGGATTGATAAGCCCTTCAAGAACACAAAAATAAACTTGTATCGTTAGTTCGATAAAAGGCTACGGAATTCTGAATTAAACACCTGAATTAAAGGTGTACATACAATGAAAGGGAGTCACCTACCTGAGACGACAAGAGGACTGGGAAACCAGGCAGATATATCGACACACATTCCAAAAAAATTACCTGAGATATGGCTACTATAGACTTTAACCCAGCCGAGTGCAAAGCTATGAAGAGCGGAATAAGACCAGTTCAATTTACAGCATAGATATATACCCCCACCAACACCCACCTGTTTCTTAACCTCACGGAAGACGACGAAGCAAGCACTTCCTTACACACACCTCCCACTACGAGCGAGACGATGCAATCACTCGAGACGGAGGCTGTAAGCAGCAGGTCAAGACGGGAGGAAGTTGAGACGGAAGTTACACATCACCACCACCACTACCACCACTACCACCACCACTACCACCACTACCACCAGCCGCTCGGAGACATTCTGCCAACCTGTTTCCCCGCTCAGTGATGGCAATAAGTTCCGATGGATGGTCTATCCTTCATGACCCAGTAACATAAACTTGCTATCAGAGACAGCGGGAGCAGATTGGGGTGATTAGCTCCCGCGTGCTCCCTGGTCTCTTATAACGGGGTTAGTGACGGAAGGAAGATCTATGACATTAGTTTGTCGGTCACAAGTCGTTCTGGGTTGACGTGTTACGGGGGGAGGGGGGGGGGTTGGAAGAGGGGATTAATTAAGTTTTTGTACATGGTTTAGTGTGATTGGAAAATTAGAGAACTGTGATTGGAAAATAATTAGAGTAATGAGTATATATATATATATATATATATATATATATATATATATATATATATATATATATATATATATATATATATAGTATCGCGCGTATTGGCTAATCAGACCAAGTTAATCAGAAATTCTGAACGTTTAGAGAGGAAAATCATTTCGGGGAAAAAAACTCTGATACGGCGTTTATCAGGGGAGGAAAAATGGTATAATTATTACAACATTTTTGATCTGGCAACCTGTTTGTTTCAAGGCAGGAATGTGTGTGTGTGTGTGTGTGTGTGTGTGTGTGTGTGTGTGCGTGTGTAAGTTGGAGATTGCCAAACATTTTGTTTCAACGTTTAAGCTCTTTCATTGCTCTTAAGGTGACTATTTTTTTGTGTTCCTTCTAAGTTGGTATATCCGGCCAGCAATGTGTTCACACAATCCCATCCGGCAGCTCCCAACGAGGCCACCTGGAGCAATTATATACACACACACACACACACACACACACACACACACACACACACACACACACACACACACACACACACACACACACAAACACACACACACAGATACACAGATACAAGTGGAGTACCTCAAGGATCGGTGCTGGGACCAATCCTCTTTCTAATTTACGTAAATGATATGTTTACAGGAGTGGAATCATACATGTCAATGTTTGCAGATGACGCAAAATTAATGAGAAGAGTTGTGACAGACGAGGATTGTAGGATCCTCCAAGAGGACTTAAACAGGCTGCAGAGATGGTCAGGGAAATGGCTACTGGAGTTTAACACCAGTAAATGTAAAGTTATGGAAATGGGATCAGGTGACAGGAGACCAAAGGGACAGTACACAATGAAGGGGAACAGCCTACCTGTAACGATTCGAGAAAGAGACCTGGGAGTGGATGTGACACCTAATCTAACTCCTGAGGCACATATAAATAGGATAACGACAGCAGCGTACTCTACACTGGCGAAAATTAGAACTTCATTCAGAAACCTAAATGAGGAAGCTTTTAGGGCGCTTTACACTGCCTACGTGAGACCCGTCTTAGAGTATGCCGCGCCATCATGGAGCCCCCACCTGAAGAAACACATAAAGAAACTGGAGAAGGTTCAGAGGTTTGCGACGAGGCTTGTCCCAGAGCTACGAGGGATGGGATATGAAGAGCGGCTGAAGGAACTGAACCTTACGACACTAGAGAAAAGAAGGGAGAGAGGAGATATGATAGGGACATATAAAATACTCAGGGGAATTGACAAAGTGGAAATAGATGAAATGTTCACACGTAATAATAACAGAACGAGGGGACATGGGTGGAAACTGGAAACTCAGATGAGTCACAGAGATGTTAGGAAGTTTTCTTTTAGCGTGAGAGTAGTAGAAAAATGGAATGCACTTGGGGAACAGGTTGTGGAAGCAAATACTATTCATACTTTTAAAACTAGGTATGATAGGGAAATGGGACAGGAGTCATTGCTGTAAACAACCGATAGCTAGAAAGGCGGGATCCAAGAGTCAATGCTCGATCCTGCAAGCACATATAGGTGAGTACATATAGGTGAGTACATATTTGACAGATCAACTAATATTGTCCAATCTTGCCCGAGGCCAATATTTGTCCTCTAGTTTTACGGCTTATTTGCAATTTCTCGCTTTTATTGACAAATATTTGACACGAGGCAGATGGAGTAGTGTAAATACAGTGTTTGGTCATGCGCGTCAGCGGGAGGTACACCACCCTGTCCTGAGCGACAGCGGGAGGTACACGACCCTGTCCTGAGCGACAGCGGGAGGTACACGACCCTGTCCTGAGCGGTAGCGGGAGGTGCATCACCCTATCCTGAGCGGCAGCGGGAGATACACCACCCTATCCTGAGCGACAGCGGGAGGTACACCACCCTGTCCTGAGCGACAGGGGGAGGTGCATCACCCTATCCTGAGCGACAGCGGGAGATACACCACCCTATCCTGAGCGACAGCGGGAGGTACACGACCCTGTCCTGAGCGACAGCGGGAGGTACACGACCCTGTCCTGAGCGGTAGCGGGAGGTGCATCACCCTATCCTGAGCGACAGCGGGAGATACACCACCCTATCCTGAGCGACAGCGGGAGGTACACGACCCTGTCCTGAGCGGTAGCGGGAGGTGCATCACCCTGTCCTGAGCGACAGCGGGAGGTACACGACCCTGTCCTGAGCGACAGCGGGAGGTACACGACCCTGTCCTGAGCGACAGGGGGAGGTGCATCACCCTATCCTGAGCGGCAGCGGGAGATACGCCACCCTATCCTGAGCGACAGCGGGAGGTACACGACCCTGTCCTGAGCGGCAGCGGGAGATACACCACCCTATCCTGAGCGACAGCGGGAGATACACCACCCTATCCTGAGCGGCAGCGGGAGGTACACGACCTTGTCCTGAGCGACAGGGGGAGGTGCATCACCCTATCCTGAGCGGCAGCGGGAGATACACCACCCTATCCTGAGCGGCAGCGGGAGGTACACGACCCTGTCCTGAGCGACAGGGGGAGGTGCATCACCCTATCCTGAGCGGCAGCGGGAGATACACCACCCTATCCTGAGCGGCAGCGGGAGATACACCACCCTATCCTGAGCGGCAGCGGGAGATACGCCACCCTATCCTGAGCGACAGCGGGAGGTACACCACCCTATCCTGAGCGGCAGCGGGAGATACACCACCCTATCCTGAGCGGCAGCGGGAGATACGCCACCCTATCCTGAGCGACAGCGGGAGGTACACCACCCTATCCTGAGCGACAGCGGGAGATACACCACCCTATCCTGAGCGACAGCGGGAGATACACCACCCTATCCTGAGCGACAGCGGGAGATACACCACCCTATCCTGAGCGACAGCGGGAGATACACCACCCTATCCTGAGCGACAGCGGGAGATACACCACCCTATCCTGAGCGACAGCGGGAGCCACTCAACACCATAGTGATACTAAACCAGAAATACTTTGATAACACTCTTTTTCCCTTCAAACAAAATCACTTGTAAAAGTGGTGTTGTGGTGCCGGACTTTGACACTTCTCATGTGTCAAAAACCTTGTTGATTCTTATCATAAGTGTCAAAAAACTTGTTGACACTTCTTATAAGTGTCAAAAACCTTGTTGATTCTTATCATAAGTGTCAAAAACCTTGTTGACACTTCTCATAAGTGTCAAAAAACTTGTTGACACTTCTTATAAGTGTCAAAAACCTTGTTGATTCTTCTCATAAGTGTCAAAAACCTTGTTGATTCTTCTCATAAGTGTCAAAAACCTTGTTGATTCTTCTCATAAGTGTCAAAAACCTTGTTGATTCTTATCATAAGTGTCAAAAACCTTGTTGGCACTTCTCATAAGTGTCAAAAAACTTGTTGACACTTCTTATAAGTGTCAAAAACCTTGTTGATACTTCTCATAAGTGTCAAAAAACTTGTTGACACTTCATATAAGTGTCAAAAAACTTGTTGACACTTCTTATAAGTGTCAAAAACCTTGTTGATACTTCTCATAAGTGTCAAAAAACTTGTTGACACTTCTCATAAGTGTCAAAAAACTTGTTGACACTTCTCATAAGTGTCAAAAAACTTGTTGACACTTCATATAAGTGTCAAAAAACTTGTTGACACTTCTTATAAGTGTCAAAAAACTTGTTGACACTTCCCATAAGTGTCAAAAACCTTATTGTCACTTATCAAACTTTTGTCTTCCTTGTCTTTTTGGGTAATAAAAAGAAAAACTTTTGCTCGGGTAAAAATATATGTTTTTGTTGATCAATATCGGGTCACTAATCTTTATTCACTTGTTTGTTTGTTTGTTTGTTTGTGTGGGGAAGACTTTTCTATTAATTTTTTTTTTTTTGTAAATGGAAAGTTTATGATTTTACACTTTCCTTACCACCTCTTCACTCCCCCCTCACTTCCTCCTCACTTCCCTCACCTTCTCCCTCACTTCCCTCACCTTCTCCCTCACTTCCCTCACCTTCTCCTCACTCTGTTCCTCTCTTCTCAGTTTGACACACTGACAGTGACCAACAGTGCCTCAGCTTGACACACACTGACAGTGACCAACAGTGCCTCAGCTTGACACACACTGACAGTGACCAACAGTGCCTCAGCTTGACACACTGATAGTGACCAACAGTGCCTCATCTTGACAGTGACATCTGCACCATTGCTTCACTGTTAAACCCAGCGAGTCACTGCGGCAGGTGTTGGCAGCTAAACGAGGGCAATTAGCCCACAAAATGACTGGCTGTTACGATAACTATCCTGTGTGTGTGCCATTACTATTGGCTCTCCCTACTAGGAGGTGTAATTGGCTCTCCCTACTCAGGGGCCAGATTCACGAAGCAGTTACGCAAGTACTTACGAACGTGTACATCTTTCCTCAATCTTTGACGGCTTTGGTTACATTTATTAAACAGTTTACAAGCATGAAAACTTCCCAATCAACTGTTGTTATTGTTGTAAACAGCAGCCTGGTGCTTCGGACCTCATTAATTGTTTAATAATTGTAAACAAAGCCGTCAAAGATTGAGAAAAGATGGACAGGTTCGTCAGTGCTTGCGTAACTGCTTCGTGAATCTCCTTCCAGCCTATCCATATCTTCCTGTCCCTTGCAAGTGCTGTATTAGGCAGGCACGCATAGTACTTTCTCCTGGTGGTTACCTTACCTTCTCCCTGCTTTTAGTCTGGCTCATATCCCTCCCAAATGCTATCATACTGGCTTTGCGCTTTCTCCTGGTATTTATCTTTACTCAGGAGATAATAATGGGTTTCTTTACTGTTGGTAGACGCGTTATATCTTAAAGTAGATAATATATATATATATATATATATATATATATATATATATATATATATATATATATATATATATATATATATATATATATATATATATATATATATATTTTAGTCTTGATTTCCTACGAAATTTTGACGGATTTTTGGCACTAAATTTAACGCATGTTAAATGTTTTTTTAACATGTGTAAATGTTAATTTACATTTTAATCTATAGATTTCACATTTGGAGTAGAGGGATTTTTTTCCCATTGTTGTTGTTGTTTAAGATTCGCTACTTGAAACAAAAAGTTTCATCAAGTAGCACGGGCTATGGTGAGCCCGTCCCTATTTTTTTCCACTTCGATGTAGTCTGCATATTACATCTAGTTAGCACAATGAGGTGTTTAATCGAGTCTTAATTAAGAGGACATCATTCTTAATTAACAACTGCGCCTGCAGGTGTAGTACAATAGGCAGGGTTGTATAATCTCCCGTCACGCAAGATCCACAGATCTCCAGTATCAGCTCTTGATACTGGTAATGGCTCAAAAGGGCCACCACTTACGGGCTATTCATGCCCGTGCCACCTTTTGGGTGGCTTAATCTTCATCAATCAATCAGTAGAGGGGGGGGGGGGGTTGTAGCCATGCTATAAGAGGACTTGTAGAGATGTCTCTCCTCCGGACAAGATCCTGCAAGCTCAGGCCGATTTGATATCATTTTTCTTTTGTTCAGGTTTCGGCATTATTTGAGATAATTCGGTGTAATGTGGTGTCGGTTGCTGATTCACACTCACTCACTCACTCACTCACTCACTCACTCACTCACTCACTCACTCACTCACTCACTCACTCACTCACTCACTCACTCACACATATACATACACACACACACACACACACACACACACGCACGCACACACTCACATTCACTCACTCACTCTAGTAGTTTTAAAGCGTTATATGACAAAGAGTACTGGGAATACGGGACACCACGAGCGTAGCTCTCATCCTGTAATTACACACACACACACACACACACACACACACACACACACACACACACACACACACACACACACACACACACACACACACACACACACACATACACACACACACATACACACACACACACACACACACACACACACACACACACACACACACACACACACACACACACACACACACACACACACATATTTCCTTCTCTCCTAGGAGTGTAGGAGGGAGTTACCTCAGCCAGCAATCCTAGCTTAGGGCTCTTAATTCTGACACAGATCTTATTGCAAGCCTTGCCACTTTCTCAAGCCATTTGCTGCAGGTTCCAGGTCAGTGGTGTGTCTTTCTAATATTAGCCTCCCATAGACTGTATGGATTGTCTTATAGAGTCCTGTTTTTAGGTTTGTAAATATCTCTCTAGTGTATGATAGCTTCGCATATGCTGCTGATGTTACCCGGTTTATGTGTGCCTCTGGTGTTGGTATTATATATAGTCCATTATAGACTTTCAATTGATCCTAAGATGGAGCCTCTGAGGGACACATGTGTCCCTTACGTCTAAAATGAGGGGGGACACACGTGTCCCTTGCCACGGGTCCGCACTTTTGTGACCTCTGTTAACTAGTTCTGTTCATAGATCAGTGTTTCCCTGTTGTTCCAACTTGTTTGTACACGTCATGTACACGAGAGACAGTACCAAATGCTTTTTGAAAGTCTAGGAAGATGCAGCCAACCTTAGCCCTCTGTCCCTCTCTCTCTCTCTCTTGTATTTTGGTGAATTTGTCGTAAAATTCGGTAAAGTTTGTCTAGCAGGAATTTTTCCCCCTCATGTTGACCTTCCCTTACATGAAACGAAATTTTCTTTGGTAATTTCCCCTATCAGGAGACTTTTCCCTGGAACTTTCATCCCTCCTACCAGGTGACTTGTTGAACTTCAAGTTCAAGTTCAAGTATGTTTATTGAGATAAGCAATAAATACATCTCAAAGGGATAGAGTAGCTTAGGCTATTTCTACCCCCCTTGTAGAACTTTCCCCCAATATAAGACCTTCCCCCCCCCCCCCCCCCCTGCCAGAAGACAGTGTCCCCCCCCTGCTAGAAGACAGTGTTCCCCCCCCCCCCCCCCACGGTCTTGAGCTGAGACGCGGGCCATTAAGTTGTCACTGAAGTTTTTCATCCATGTCGACCTTGTGTCTCATGACTTAACATAACAAGGTCGCGGGTGGACACTCGCTCAAGTTTTATTCCTACACTTAAATAGAACTTTTTTTGTGTGTGTCTGTAAGAAGTCAGGCTTGTGTTTGTGGGAGTGTTTTTGTGTTCAGGTGAAGGTGTTTGTTCAGGTGGAGCTGTTTGTTCGTGTGTTCAGGTGGTGCTGTTTGTTCGTGTGTTCAGGTGGAACTGTTTGTTCGTGTGTTCAGGTGGAGCTGTTTGTTCGTGTGTTCAGGTGGAACTGTTTGTTCGTGTGTTCAGGTGGAACTGTTTGTTCGTGTGTTCAGGTGGAACTGTTTGTTCGTGTGTTCAGGTGGAACTGTTTGTTCGTGTGTTCAGGTGGTGCTGTTTGTTCGTGTGTTCAGGTGGAACTGTTTGTTCGTGTGTTCAGGTGGAGCTGTTTGTTCGTGTGTTCAGGTGGAACTGTTTGTTCGTGTGTTCAGGTGGAACTGTTTGTTCGTGTGTTCAGGTGGAACTGTTTGTTCGTGTGTTCAGGTGGAACTGTTTGTTCGTGTGTTCAGGTGGAACTGTTTGTTCGTGTGTTCAGGTGGAACTGTTTGTTCGTGTGTTCAGGTGGAGCTGTTTGTTCGTGTGTTCAGGTGGAGCTGTTTGTTCGTGTGTTCAGGTGGAGCTGTTTGTTCGTGTGTTCAGGTGGAACTGTTTGTTCGTGTGTTCAGGTGGAACTGTTTGTGTTAGTTGACCTTGGTAAATATGTATGTAACTGTTGGATACTTGCCATTGTGGTTGCGGAAGATTCCAGTTGACTCTTGTTAATAGATCAGATATATATATATATATGTATTCACCTGTTTGTGCTTGCGGGGGTTGAGCTCTGGCTCTTTGGTCCCGCCTCTCAACTGTCAATCAACTGGTGTACAGGTTCCTGAGCCTACTGGGCTCTATCATATCTACATTTGAAACTGTGTATGGAGTCAGCCTCCACCACATCACTGCCTAATGCAATTCATTTCTTAACTACTCTGACACTGAAAACATTCTTTCTAACGTCTCTGTGGCTCATTTGGGTACTCAGTCTCCACCTGTGTACCACATGTGGTACTAAGAGGGTTACCCGGCTGTACCCGGGTCTCCCTCTCTCCCTGTGGAGAGGGTTCTAGGAGTTCTTTTTCCCTTCCCCCCCCCGGCCTGGGGTGAGGCTCGACCTGTGATAACTTGATCCAATTGGCTGTTGCTTGGAGCGACCCGCAGGCCCATATATCCTAAATACAACCCGGTTAGTCCGGCACTTTCTTGCAAGAACCTATCTAATAGTTTTTTTTGGAGACGTTCACCTCTGTTCCGGCAATATTTCTAATGCTTCCTGGGTAAGTTTTGATCAGTCGTGGACCTCTGATGTTTCTCCTCTCTCATCTCTTTCCCTCTTGTATTCCTTCGGAGATGAAGATCTTCTCCCACCATCCCTCCCGTCTCCTGGAAGAGGAGACATCTCCCCAGGAGAGAGGAAGGAGGGTGTTTACCTTGTGGCAGATTTCCCTTGACTTCAAGAAGGTGTGCTGGTGGCGATGGCACACATAGCTTAGTTGATCTACCTTCTGCGTGGAGAGTTGATCTACCTTCTGCGTGGAGAGTTGATCTACCTTCTGCGTGGAGAGTTGATCTACCTTCTGCGTGGAGAGTTAATCTACCTTCTGCGTGGAGAGTTGATCTACCTTCTGCGTGGAGAGTTGATCTACCTTCTGCGTGGAGAGTTGATCTACCTTCTGCGTGGAGAGTTGATCTACCTTCTGCGTGGAGAGTTGATCTACCTTCTGCGTGGAGAGTTGATCTACCTTCTGCGGGGAGAGTTGATCTACCTTCTGCGTGGAGAGTTGATCTACCTTCTGCGGGGAGAGTTGATCTACCTTCTGCGGGGAGAGTTGATCTACCTTCTGCGTGGAGAGTTGATCTACCTTCTGCGTGGAGAGTTGATCTACCTTCTGCGTGGAGAGTTGATCTACCTTCTGCGGGGAGAGTTGATCTACCTTCTTGCTCTATCTTTCCAGAAAGTGAGCTTCAGCTCCTGGGGTCCCGGCTTTGTAGATTAAAAAGGATAATTTCGAACCCGTGATTCCTGACTGTGAATCGAGGAAGAAACCAACTGGTATTACTGACACATTTGATGGAATGACTCGATTCATTTTTTTTCTATAACTTGCGTTTAAAGCTCTGATTGGAATACCCCCCACCCCCCCTCACCCCCCCCTCACCCCCCCTCACCCCCCCCCCCTCACCCCCCCTCACCCCCCCCTCACCCCCCCCTCACCCCCCCCCAACCGGACACTGAGGTAATATTCATTTTTTTTCCCCTGACTAATATGAGTTACCATTTTCCATCTGTTCTCTTTCTCTGATCCTGCTTTTTACCAAAACGTTTTATTGCCGACATATCCTCCTGTTTTGGGTATCTTGGATGTCACACTCATGTCTCACCTTGTTTCATCCCCCAGTGTCTTGTATGCCGCGGTCATGTTTGGTCTGTTGTTCCGTTTTCTAACATTTTAAGGGTCGATTTTTCTTAGTGTCCAAATTATTTATCTCTTAACAGTGCGAAAGTTCCAAGAGACTTTCGCACAGTTGTGTGTGTGTGTGTGTGTGTGTGAGTGTATGTGTGTGTGTGTGTGTGTGTGTGTATGTGTGTGTGTGTGTGTGTGTGTGTGTGTATGTGTGTGTGTGTGTGTGTGTGTGTGTGTGTGTGTGTGTGTGTGTGTGTGTGTGTGTGTGTGTGTGTGTGTGTGTGTGTGTGTGTGTGTGTGTGTGTGCGTGTGTGTCCGTCCATTCGTCTTTCATTCCACATCCACTTTCTCCCCCCCTCCCTCACCCTCCCTCCCCTCCCCCCTCCCCTCCCCCCCCCTCCCCTCCCCGCCCTACCCCCCTTCACAAACTCATAGGTTTTCTCTCCATTTGTTTTGGGCTTCCTGTGCACTCTGGTCAATTGGCAGCACTGGAGTCCCTGCACTTAACAATCCTCGCTGGGAGTACCGTTCAGTTTTTACCCCAGCTTTTTCCCCCCCAGCGTCCCCCTGTAGGGGAATATTGCTCCCCCAGTGCTGCCACGAGACAATTGGGTTGTAGACTTATAATGGAAATATGAGTATATGTACATATATATATATATATATATATATATATATATATATATATATATATATATATATATATATATATATATATATATATATATACACTCTTAGCTATGTAGATAGTTGAGAGAGCGTATGAAGAGAGCCTTCGGTTGCCCAATTAAGACGTTGGAGCTTGTCCTTCTCTCTGATTACATTAGCATTTTCTGATCGTTAGCATCACACTGTTATTGGTGCGTATTCATGCTGCTTGTCCTGTCGAATAATGTATTGCATTTTGACGTCAGAATTCCTACTCCCGCTTAACGGACAGACTAGGCTGTACTGTCAATCATGGAGGGTCTCAAATAACTGTATCTTGTTATCTTGTGATGATTTCAGGGCTTTTTAGTGTCCCCGCGGCCCGGTCTTCGACCAGGCCTCCACCCCCAGGAAGCAGCCCGTGACAGCTGACTAACTCCCGAGTACCTATTTACTGCTAGGTAACAGGGGCATTCAGGGTGAAAGAAACTTTGCCCATTTGTTTCTGCCTCGTGCGGGAATCGAACCCGAGCCACAGGATTACGAGTCCTGCGCGCTATCCACCAGGCTTTCGTGGCCCCACGAAAGTATGTATGTATGTATGTTTTTTTTTATGTATGGGGTCGCCTGGTTTTAGGCTAGGTTGGGGTTAGGGGTTCTCCTTGGCATGGCATCTGGGGTAGTGCCATAACCCGAGGGTATCTTCAAGCAGCATTTGAAAAGGCCACACACTGGATGGTGAAGGGACGACGACGTTTCGGTCCGTCCTGGACCATTCTCAAGTCGATCGGATCATTCTCAGACACAGTCCACTTGAGAATGGTACAGGACGGACCGAAACGTCGTCGTCCCTTCACCTTCTAGTGTGTGGTCTGGTGAGACTACTGCAGCCACGTTATTGTGACTCATCGCCTTCCAGCAGCATATGTCTCTACCTGGAGCCATTGCTTTTGTTCCAAAAGACATTTCTTATATTAGCAGTACAGTAAAAAAAAAATAAAGTCGCGAGCCTTCCGAAATCCCGACTTTTCATTGGTTTAATTTTTTCCACTTCCTGCCATACCTTTCACTCTCTATGGTATCTTGCATGTGGTATATTATGAGTTCTGGCTCACATCTGCTGCAGTCCTTGTGAGGACGGTTTGAGTATTGTGAGTCTGTCCCCGATGTATGTGTTAAGAAGTTTCAGCCATTCTCTGCGGGCAGTGGAGGGTCTTCTATGTGCGCGTTCTAGCTCTGCAGGCCCGCCTGCCTTGGAAAAAAAGTAATAATTGGAG
>NC_091168.1:24422798-24425298 GCF_040958095.1 Procambarus clarkii | reverse complement strand
TATAAAGCAACAGTGTTTAGAAAACGCGAAATATTAAATGTTAAGACAAAGTTTTTTCTCGTCATAGTTCTTGAAATAAACATGAATTCTCCTAAATACTGGAGATCAAACCGCTGGCAGGGTGGTGGTGGTGGTGGTTCGAACCCTGAGGGAAGGGGCCACATGTTAGCTTAAAGTGCTTTTAAATGGATGAAATACACTTTGGCAAGGTTGAGCTGCCCTGGTTGTGAGCAATTACTTCCTGTGGGGGCATCATTGACCTAAGCATGTAACTAAGGGTACCTAAGGGTACTAAGGGCCCTGGGTACAAGCCATAGTGTCCTGGGAACAAGCCATAGTGCCCTGGGTACAAGCCATAGTGCCCTGGGAACAAGCCATAGTGCCCTGGGTACAAGCCATAGTGCCCTGGGAACAAGCCATAGTGCCCTGGGAACAAGCCATAGTGCCCTGGGAACAAGCCATAGTGCCCTGGGTACAAGCCATAGTGCCCTGGGAACAAGCCATAGTGCCCTGGGTACAAGCCATAGTGCCCTGTGAACAAGCCATAGTGCCCTGGGTACAAGCCATAGTGCCCTGGGAACAAGCCATAGTGCCCTGGGAACAAGCCATAATGCCCTGGGAACAAGCCATAGTGCCCTGGGAACAAGCCATAGTGCCCTGGGAACAAGCCATAGTGCCCTGGGAACAAGCCATAGTGCCCTGGGTACAAGCCAGGACACATGCAGGTGACCATATTATTTCTACAAAATATATATACCCATAATTCATTATAATATTTTTTTCGGGGATAGGCAGCAGGGTGGCAGGCCAGGGCAAGATGGCAGGCCAGGGCAAGATGGCAGGCCAGGGCAGACTATCTATCTGCCTATCTGTTGTTGGTTGTGGGGGATCAATGTACCCGGCGGCCCGGTCTCTGACCAGGCCTCCTGATTAACGGTGTTGTCAACCAGGCTGTTGGACGCAGCTGTCCGGAGCCTGACATGAATCATAGCCAGGTTGATCAGGTATATATATATATATATATATATATATATATGTCGTACCTAGTAGCCAGAACGCACTTCTCAGCCTAATATGCAAGGCCCGATTTGCATAATAAGCCAAGTTTTC
Organism: Procambarus clarkii; assembly: GCF_040958095.1. Taxonomy (NCBI): domain Eukaryota; kingdom Metazoa; phylum Arthropoda; class Malacostraca; order Decapoda; family Cambaridae; genus Procambarus; species Procambarus clarkii. Next base: position 24,424,188 of record NC_091168.1, on the reverse strand, counting down.
ATGAATTAATGTTTTTTCGACTACCTAACCTACATAACCTAACCTAACCTAACTTTTTCGGCTACCTAATCTAACCTAACCTATAAAGATAGGATAGGTTAGGTTAAGTAGGGTTGGTTAGGTTCGGTCATATATCTACGTTAATTTTAACTCCAATAAAAATTTTTTTACCTCATACATAATGAAATGGGTAGCTTTATCATTTCATAAGAAAAAAATTAGAGAAAATATATTAATTCATGAAAACTTGGCTTATTAGGCAAATCGGGCCTTGCATATTAGGCTGAGAAGTGCATTCTGGCTACTAGGTACGACATATATATATATATATATATATATATATATATATATATATATATATATATATATATATATATATATATATGTCGTACCTAGTAGCCAGAACTCACTTCTGAGCCTACTATGCAAGGCCCAATTTGCCTAATAAGCCAAGTTTTCATGAATTAATTGCTTTTCGACTACCTAACCTACCTAACCTAACCTAACCTAACTTTTTCGGCTACCTAACCTAACCTAACCTATAAAGATAGGTTAGGTTAGGTTAGGTAGGGTTGGTTAGGTTCGGTCATATATCTACGTTAATTTTAACTCTAATAAAAAAAATTGACCTCTTACATAATGAAATGGGTAGCTTTATCATTTCATAAGAAAAAATTTAGAGAAAATATATTAATTCATGAAAACTTGGCTTATTAGGCAAATCGGGCCTTGCATTGTAGGCTGAAAAGTGAGTTCTGGCTACTAGGTACGACATATATATATATATATATATATATATATATATATATATATATATATATATATATATATATATATATATATATATCCTCTTAAAGATGTTTATTTAGTTATCTTTTTGAACACCACCGTGGGAGGGCGGCCAGTTATGCCTCTTACATGTAGCGGAAGTGTGTGTGTGTGTGTGTGTGTGTGTGTGTGTGTGTGTGTGTGTGTGTGTGTGTGTGTGTGTGTGTGTGTGTGTGTGTGTGTGTGTGTTGAAAAATCTTGGGCCCTTTGATGTTGACAGAATTCTCTCTTGGCGTGCCTATATTGCAACCTCTGCTTTGCAACTAGGCTATTTTGCACATCCTGCCGTGCTTCCTCGTCTCATGTGCTGTTATTGCCGCGTGTAGATTTGGAACCAGCCCCTTTTTTTAATTTTTTTTCCATGTAAATTATTATGTATCTCTCCCGCTTGCGATCTAAGGCATTCAGATTGAAACAGTTTGAGTGTTCCCATTAATTAAGATGTTTTATTGAGGTGATTCTGGCATTATAAGATCTTAGCACGTTCTCCAGGTCAGCAGTTTCTCCAGGTTTGAATTGGGGCTGTTTAGTGTGCAACAATATTCCACCCTAGAGAGCCATA
>NC_091168.1:24412798-24417798 GCF_040958095.1 Procambarus clarkii | reverse complement strand
AACAGGGGCACTTAGGGTGAAAGAAACTTTGCCCATTTGTTTCTGCCTCGTGCGGGAATCGAACCCGCGCCACAGAATTACGAGACCTGCGCGCTATCCACCAGGCTACGAGGCCCCTACACACACACACACACGAGTGTGTGTGTGTGTGTGTGTGTATGTGTGTGTGTGTGTGTGTGTGTGTGTGTGTGTGTGTGTGTGTGTGTGTGTGTGTGTGCGTGTGTGTGTGCGTGCGTGTGTGTGTGTGTGTGTGTGTGCGTGCGTGTGTGTGTGCGTGCGTGTAGACTAACAAGAGTGGTGGGAACAGTGGTGCTCTCTCCGATGGGCAGTAAAATAGCAGGTGGTGGGGCGGACGTGATGTTCTTGTAACTCGTGTTTCGGGAGCCCCTCACGTCTCTACCACCACTACCACCACCACCACCACCGCCTCTACCACCACTGTCACCACCACAACCAACCACAAACTCTGGCATGAGTAACTAGATCATCACTCTATCAGAAACACACGTACCGACATGATACCACACCCCTAGGGAGAAAGGGAAGCAGCACAATTGAGATAAGTATCATAAACGGTATGTACACAAATGCAGATGGAATTACAAATAAAGGGGTAGAATTAGAGGAAAGAGTGGCAAAAGAGCAACCATACATGATCGCGAACGAGACTGACAAGAGTTATAGGAAATGCAATGTTCCCATGAGGACATCAAGGCATTTTGAGAGGTTATCTTGAGATGATTTCGGGGCTTAGCGTCCCCGCGGCCCGGTCCTCGACCAGGCCTCCTATAAGTTAAGGCAGAGTGCGCAGAGGGGTAGGAGATGTTGTAGCCTTGTTGCTGCAGCTACACTGGAACTTAGGAGAAGCCAAATTAGCAGAGGGAGCTTATCAGCAAGAATACGTGCTGGGAATAGCAATAGTTATCCAAAGGCCAAAAGCAATAGTACAGGCCAAAGCGATGTGAAGATCGCGGTAGTGGTGACTTACAATCACCTCACCAAACAATAGAATGCCTAGAGAACACAATCGACCATTCTCAGGTTGATTGTGAGAATGGAATGGACTTGACAATCGACTTGAGAATGGTCCAGGACGGACCGAAACGTCGTCGTCCCTTCACTTTCTAGTGTGTGCTTTGGTCAACATATTTCAGCCACGTTATTGTGACTCCTCATCTGCACTGCATTGTCACGCTTGAATACATCGTGAAGCTAAAAGAATTGGTTACACAAAGAAACCTGTTGAAGAAGAAGAAAGATTGCAGACGTGGGGGATTATAATAAGATGAGCAACTTTCTTGCATGAAATCCATTGGGAGTAAGAGATGGAAGGGAAGACAGCAAATGAGATAATGAAATTCATTGCTGTCAAATGGGATACGAACCGATCAGTTGGTACCATTCAAGAAGGTGGTGGACATGACAAGAAAAGGGAACTTATGGTTTAAATAGGCAGTGCAGGGAAGCTAAAGATAGGACAAGAAAAGCCTGGATAAATGACAGAGAACTAGGAATACGAGGACAATGGACAGGCAATAAAGAGAACCAGAAATGAATTCACCTCAGGAGAGGAGCTGAGAGGCAATTTGACAATTTGCAGCAAAATCTTAGGATTAGCCAAAGCTGTTGTTTTTCTCCTTATTGGGCCTATAGAACCCAATACACTTAATACAAAAAGCATACAAGTGCGAGACTTGTATGCTTAGACTTGAGGAGACAAAGGTGGGAATTCGTTTTCATGGTAAACGATATTGAGGTATATGAAGAACTCGACGAAAGATTTCCAGGAGATCTTTGCATTAGAAGCAGTGTGGAGACCAAGGTTGCAAGATGAAAGGCTAGAAGAAAGTATGGATGACATTGTAGTCACTGTAGAAGAGGTAAGAATACGCCAGAAACGTTACTTTGTAACACAACAGGTACAACACGGCTGGTAGGCGGGGCATAACAAATTAAATCTCACTTTTTGAGGGGTTTATATGAGCTTTTATTTGCGACTCTTTATTTGTTTGTACTCGCTTGTCTTTGTTGATGGCTTGTACTCGCTTGTCTTTGTTGATGGCTTGTACTCACCTGTCTTTGTTGATGGCTTGTACTCACCTGTCTTTGTTGATGGCTTGTACTCGCTTGTCTTTGTTGATGGCTTGTACTCACCTGTCTTTGTTGATGGCTTGTACTCACCTGTCTTTGTTGATGGCTTGTACTCGCTTGTCTTTGTTGATGGCTTGTACTCACCTGTCTTTGTTGATGGCTTGTACTCACCTGTCTTTGTTGATGGCTTGTACTCACCTGTCTTTGTTGATGGCTTGTACTCGCTTGTCTTTGTTGATGGCTTGTACTCACCTGTCTTTGTTGATGGCTTGTACTCACCTGTCTTTGTTGATGGCTTGTACTCGCTTGTCTTTGTTGATGGCTTGTACTCGCTTGTCTTTGTTGATGGCTTGTACTCACCTGTCTTTGTTGATGGCTTGTACTCACCTGTCTTTGTTGATGGCTTGTACTCACCTGTCTTTATTGATGGCTTGTACTCACCTGTCTTTGTTGATGGCTTGTACTCACCTGTCTTTGTTGATGGCTTGTACTCACCTGTCTTTATTGAAGGGGTTTGTTCTTACCTTGTTGGAGTTGCTGGGTTGACTTATAGCTCCTGGGCCCCACCTTCTGCCCCCCCTCTATTGATTTATGTAATTGGTTACGAAGACCTTGTGTCGTCCCTGCTTGTGTGTGATGGAGGGTTGGATATAGTGTGTTATGGAGGCTGGTGTCTGGCATGGACCTTCAGTGTCCTTCATGTGGTGCCCCTCCCTCCCTTCCTCCCTATCTCCCCTTCCCTGTCTTCCCTACTGCCCTTCTTTTCTTCCTTGCTGTTCTCCCTGATGGCCTCTTCTGCTGCCATTCCTGATAACCCTCCTCTGCTTTGCTACCTGATGGCTATTCCATTCTGCCCTTCTTGTCTTCCCTATCTCCCCTTCCCTATCTCCCCTTCCCTATCTTCCCTGTAGCCCTCTCTCCCAACCACCCTTGCCTCCCCACATTTATTTATTTATTTTTATTTATTTATATATATATATATATATATATATATATATATATATATATATATATATATATATATATATATATATATATACATACAAGAGTTCCTACAGTCTTGTAAAACCATTAGCACGCGTAGCGTTTCGGGAAGGTTCTTAATCCTAACTTTTCCCACGGAATACGACCCGCCAAATCGTTTAACAACCAGGTACTCATTTTACTGCTGGGTGAACAGAGGCTACAGTTAAGGATTGGCGCCCCTGGCCAGGATACGAACCCAGCAAGCCCTGAACGAGTGTTTTACCACTGCGCCACATGGCCTTGCTCCTTTGATCAGAGAGAAAGCGTTTTTAACTCAATATAGGAGACTTGCGTGGAGGTAAAGAGCGGATTTTCGTGAAGTTGTTTACTATGAGTTGAGGGAATGGAAAAGTTGAGGAAAATGGACCGTCGTTCACAGTTGATACCATCCCCTCTATCCCCTATCCCCTCGGCAACCATGGGACTCGCTAACCTTATTGGGGGAAAGAACAGGAGAAGGCTGTGTCCAGATAACAGCACCGCTCCTGTGCCAGGTAAGTCTACTACGGGCTCACCATAGCCCGTGCTACTTGTAACTTGTTCCGAGTAGCTGAATCTATAACAGGAGAAGGCTGTGTATAAGCGCAATGGGGAAAGTTTGAAACTAAAATGTATCGAGTAACAGTTGTTGAAAATAAAGGTGGAAAGTGAAACTTTTTTTTTTAATTGTAATTATATGCTTGCCTTTATGTCCTGGGGAGTATATATGGTCTGTCCCTAATGGGCTGTATACAGGTGTTTGTTTCAGGTGTATTTTCAGGTGTTTTTAACGAAGAACACTTTCCACCACCGCCTCCCGGATGGGTGGAAAAGGTTCTTCGTTAAAATTACCTAACCATATCCGTTGAGTAAATCTATTGAGATGGTGAAGAAAATAGATGTAATATACATCAGTGGGTGCCTGAGACGTAGTTAAACACATAAACATATACATGTCCCCCAAGATCAAAGTACTTACCAAGGACCTTACAAACTGCGCACAAACGCTTTCTGTACCCCTGTTATGGGTATTTAATGCCATTAACGTGGAGCAGTGTGAGCTTGAGGAGCTGCGAACGTGGTACCCATTTTTAGGATGGGTAACGAGCCATTACCATCTAACTATATCGGTCAAATAAATAGTTTTCTGTTAGAAAATTGCTTGAATGGGTTAACATGTGTACCATTCAAACACACGTTGAGAACAGGTTCAACATGACCTATTGTGGCTGTATGGGTATTATGAGTGCCATGGGGTGTTAACCACTCCGACCCTCGTTCGTATCCAGCAGATGTGAAGTGGTTAATAAAGGATTTAAACGTAATTATGTTCCAAGACTTGAGTAATACCTCCCGCTCACTCGGTGAACACCGATTGGCTATTTAGCAGATCCTGCTCGCTTCTTATTGGTCCATTTAAGAACCTCTGTCTTCGGTCCGTCAGTAACCTAACCTCAGCTCCGTCTCCCTTCAACATTATTTATTCTCCAATTTTCATGTTTTCATAATTTTTATAAATGTTATTTGTGTTCATAATTGTTCTTTCAATTGACTTTTCGTGATAATGCGCTCACCTAGTTGTGGTTGAGGGGGTTGAGCTCCGGCTCTTTGGTCCCGCCTCTCAACCGTCAGTCAACTGATGTACAGATTCCTGAGCCTACTGGGCTGTGTCATATATAGTGTCGGGGTGTATGAGAGGCTTCAAACAGCTTTGGGAATATGTGTGAGGAGTAGTGGCTGTAAGTGTGGAGGAGTAGTGGCTGTAAGTGTGGAGGAGGAGTGGCTGTAAGTGTGGAGGAGGAGTGGCTGTAAGTGTGGAGGAGTAGTGGCTGTAAGTGTGGAGGAGGTGTGGCTGTAAGTGTGGAGGAGTAGTGGCTGTAAGTGTGGAGGAGGTGTGGCTGTAA
>NC_091168.1:24382798-24410298 GCF_040958095.1 Procambarus clarkii | reverse complement strand
GGCCTCGACGTCAACTTAAAAGTAAAGAGCCGGCCATCAGACTGGTGACTGGTGACGAGGAGCAGTTTGTACAAATGAACAAATCCATAAGGGCCGTGACGAGGATTCGAACCTACGTCTGAGAGCATCCCCGACGCTGCCTTAGTTTGTACAATTTGGAGGTTTAAAGATGGGATGGAACAGGTATGTTTAGGTGATATTTTATTATCTAGATTAATTCATATTATAAGAATATCTGGCCAACCGTTAATTTACGTGTGGGTGAGTTACAGATTTTCTATATATAAATTTACAGATTTTCTGCACACAAATTTACTCACTAGGAGATATTATACAGGGGAAAATACATATATATATATATATAAATATATATATATATATATATATATATATATATATATATATATATATATATATATATATATATATTATATATATATATATATATATATATATATATATATATATATATATATATATATATATATATATATATATATATATATATATATATATATTTATAAGACATCTTTTGAGTTGAGAAGGACCAGCAGTATGATTGGTATCTGATTGGTATCAGTCTTGTACCAATTTTATGGGTTTCTCAAGGGTCTTTGGTTGTCTGTCAATCTTTATTTATCTTTTAATCCTAATATATATACCAATTTCTGATCCAGGTTCCCAATTTTCTTGAAGTACCATTGTCATTGTTCAAAATTCCTGCCTCGCTTAAATCTGGCTCGTGCTTCCACACACACTGCTTGTTAATCCAAGATTTCTGTTTGGTAATTCATAGCTTGTTAAACCACGGTTTGTTATTGATAATCTATAAGCCTTGTTAAACGAATGCGTGTCCTTGTTATTTTTTTTTTCAAATGTCTCCGCATTCTGGCCTGTAATGAATCTTTAAGTGGCCCTCTCTCATCCTAAGGAGAAAAATAATTCGTCATATCAAGCAGTGACTCTACACTGTGTGTGTGTGTGTGTGTGTGTGTGTGTGTGTGTGTGTGTGTGTGTGTGTGTGTGTGTGTACTCACCTAATTGTGCTTGCGGGGGTTGAGCTCTTGCTCTTTGGTCCCGCCTCTCAACTGTCAATCAATTGGTGTACAGATTCCTGAGCCTACTGGGCTCTATCATATCTACATTTGAAACTGTGTATGGAGTCAGCCTGTGTGTGTGTGTGTGTGTGTGTGTGTGTGTGTGTGTGTGTGTGTATCAGACAGCTGGGACCAGCCCAAGAGCCACCAGTTGATTGACAGTTGAGAGGCGGGACCAATGAGCCAAAGCTCAAACCCCACCACCCCTGCAAGCACAATTAGATGAGCACAATTAAGTGAATACATCACACATACATGGCTTGAGTCGACATTTTTGTTCTTCACCCGATTTATTCATGCAATTGAAGATCTTTTAATTTATATTTACGTTCGGGTATAAGCTGTTGTTGTTGTGGCTAAAGAGTGAAATCGGTGTTGTATTTTTTTATTTTTATTTTATGACCGTGTTTGAGGTTATCACGTTTTTAGTTGTGTTTTAATTTTGGCGTTTCCAGAAGCGTTCGTTTTGTGTTCTTAGTTCCTATTTTGTGTTGAGGGAATTATTTGTGTTGCTTTGTTTTGGGATTTTTCTGTCTTGCTGATCAAGTGTTTTTAAATCCGGGAACCACACTGCAATGTTTTACAGGCACTCTAATGCAACTTGGGCATGGTGGGGGCTTAATACAGCTGCATACTCCAACTTGGGCATGGTGGGGGCTTAATACAGCTGCATACTCCAACTTGGGCATGGTGGGGGCTTAATACAGCTGCATACTCCAACTTGGGCATGGTGGGGGCTTAATACAGCTGCATACTCCAACTTGGGCATGGTGGGGGCGCCATAATACAGCTGCATACACCAACTTGGGCATGGTGGGGGCGCCATAATACAGCTGCATACTCCAACTTGGGCTTTTTGGCGCCATAATACAGCTGCATAGGTTAGTCTAGTTTAAGCTTTAACATCTTTAGAAGAATCCTCAGATACAAAACTGTAACTATATCGTAGATTATTTCTAATAATAATGTACTCGGTGGTCAGCGCGATGTTCAGCTGACATTCTTAAGAATATAAGGTATTTGTCCGTCCATATAGTGACACGTTCTCCCATTTGAATCTTTGAGGTCGTTGTCATGTCTCCGCGATTCCCGTCTCTCTTCAAGTGTCGTGAGGTTCCGTTCTCTCACTCGTTCATCATAGTATAATTCTCAGCAGTTTAGATATGATTCTCATTTGTCATATTTCTTAACTTGGCGGTCCTATATTTTTTTTTTTTAGGCTGGGGGTTTCACGCTGGTGCAGCATACTCTAGAAGAGTATGCTGGTGCAGCATACTCTAGAAGAGTATGCTGGTGCAGCATACTCTAGAAGAGTATGCTGGTGGTGAGCAGTGTTTTGACTGGCCATCATTGCATCAGTGTTTGAATGTTTGTGTTTAATATTTACTAATAATCGTGCGTGTTGATGTGGTCCTGCTGTGTTCTGTGAGTGTGTGTGTGTGTGTGTGTGTGTGTGGGAGCGGGGATGGGGTGTTGAGTGCGAGGAGTAACAAAGTGTGTTTATGTGACTGACTTGAGTCCGTCATCTCAACCTTCATAGTCTTATATGTGGAGTCTGCCTCCACAGTCCTTGTATGGAGTGTGCCTCCACAGTCCTTGTATGGAGTCTGCCTCCACAATCCTTGTATGGAGTCTGCCTTCACAATCCTTGTATGGAGTCTGCCTTAACAATCCTTGTATGGAGTCTGCCTCCACAATCCTTGTATGGAGTCTGCCTCCACAATCCTTGTATGGAGTCTGCCTCCACAATCCTTGTATGGAGTCTACCTTCACAATCCTTGTATGGAGTCTACCTCCACTAATTCCGCTGGGATTTCACTTTTCCAGGTTCCTCTGACACTGGGGAAGTTTTACCTAATGACCCTGTTGTGGATACATTTAGAAGGTCATGGGTTCAGTCAGTTCTCTGTTCGTGGCTTCTATCGAGATGATTTATGTTGATATATTAAATCAGCTTAATTATGCATAATATTGTTAATAATATGTACGTATTACTTGAACAAAGTAATGAGTCTTAATATGCAGATTATTTGATCAATGTCTGTCGCCAGAGGTACTTAAGAAATAAGAGATTTAAGAGAAAACTTAGTTTTCTTCAAGGAGTGCCGGATTAACCGGGCTGTGGTGGGTATGTGGGCCTGCGGGCCGCTCCAAGCATCAGCCTGGTGGACCAAACTCTCACAAGTCGCTTGGGAAGTAGAAGAACTCCCAGAACCCCATCAAGCAGGTATCATTGGCAAGACTGTATGCTAAGATGGCACCTATTTGACCCCTCGAAGAAAACGGCGGAGGTTTTTTTTTATAAGCTATAAAACAAGCACTATATTCTCATATGTAAAAGATGGTGTGACTCAAGGCTGTCTTGTAGGTCCCGTTACGGTGATCAGGTGTCACCAATGACACCAAGGAGTTACTTACAAGTGACACTATAAGGAGTTACGATGACACTTAACTCGCAAAGCCAATTCACGACACTTAACGACTGCGCTTATACAGACTTGATTTTGCTAACTTCGTAAATCAGACTAATAATTGACCAAAATGGATTTCAAAGTTGCACGTACTTGAAGCAAAATCAACACCTTTTGATGAATTAAATAATCTACGAGACTGGGGATTGAACACCGCCTGTACCGATGCTTGAGAAACGATATAACCCTACCTAAGAGACATGAGAAATATATGTGTGATATAAAATATATGTTTCTCACCACATTAAGATGAGAAAATATTATTTGTTTAGAAATAAATGCTGTTTTTTAATAATTCCCCCATTTTAGCAACCGCCAGATATCTCTGTGTTTGAGGGTTGGTCAATGTTGAACTTCTTGTTGAACAATCTTGTTCACTTGAAGCAGTTTTAAGCAAGTCTCGGTTACGTTCGAGCGGTGGAATGAACAGTCCAGCGGTTGTTCTTCTTATTTATGGCTGTTGTCCGTTCTGTTATGGCTGTATGTTCACTCACAGGCTGAGTGACGCAGCTACAGCGGTATATGTCCACTCACACAGGATGAGTGACGCTGCTATGGCGGCATACATTCACTCACAGGATGAGTGACGCTGCTATGGCGGCATACATTCACTCACAGGATGAGTGACGCTGCTATGGCGGCATACGTTCACTCACAGGATGAGTGACGCTGCTATGGCAGTATATATTCACTCACAGGATGAGCGACGTTGCTATGGCAGTATACATTCACTCACAGGATGAGTGACGCTGCTATGGCAGTATACATTCACTCACAGGCTGAGTGACGCTGCTATGGCAGTATACATTCACGTGAATGGCAGTATACATCCACTCACACAGGCTGAGTGACGCTTCTATTGCGACATAAATTCACTCACACCATGAGGGGCGCTACCCAATAAACTTATCCCTCACTTGGAAAATAAATTTTATATTTTTTGACTTGAGTTTAAAGCGTTCATTTAGTGCGCCTCTCCGCGCCTCAAGCCTCTCTCTCTCAGGAACAGCAAACAACTGTCTTAAGATGCTACATGAGGCGGTCCTTTCATGCAGGCCGGATATGCAAATGAACCTTACAGGAGAAGATTATTAAATTGACCTAAAGGCTTCGTAACTGTCCAGTCTCCACTTTTATGTAGTCGGCCTTGTAAAAAAAACAATATTCTAATTAGCCACAGGAGAATATATATGAATGTTTGGCGGGAGGTGGTTATAACTCAGTGGTCAACGCTTTTGTGAACTAATGATTATACAATTTTATAAATCATACAATATGTTGTAAGATTAGCTGTAGCGAATACAGCAACAGTATCTGCGGCGAATTACGGCTGTATGGAACTGATTATGAGGAGTTGTAGAGCAAAAATATATCCTTGAGCATATTTTAAGGTCCTTGAGCATATTTTAAGGTCCTTGAACATATGTTAAGGTCCTTGAACATATTTTAAGGTCCTTGAACATATTTTATGGTCCTTGAACATATTTTAAGGTCCTTGAACATATTTTAAGGTCCTTGGACATATTTTAAGGTCCTTGAACATATTTTAAGGTCCTTGAACATATTTTAAGGTCCTTGAACATATGTTAAGGTCCTTGAACATATTTTAAGGTCCTTGAACATATTTTAAGAGCCTTGAACATATTTTAAGGTCCTTGAACATATTTTAAGAGCCTTGAGCATATTTTAAGGTCCTTGAACATATTTTAAGGTCCTTGAACATATTTTAAGGTCCTTGAACATATTTTAAGGTCCTTGAGCATATTTTAAGAGCCTTGAACATATTTTAAGGTCCTTGAACATATTTTAAGAGCCTTGAGCATATTTTAAGGTCCTTGAGCATATTTTAAGGTCCTTGAGCATATTTTAAGAGCCTTGAACATATTTTAAGGTCCTTGAACATATTTTAAGAGCCTTGAACATATTTTAAGGTCCTTGAACATATTTTAAGAGCCTTGATCATATTTTAAGAGCCTTGAAAATATTTTAAGAGCCATGAGCATATTTTAAGGTCCTTGAACGTATTTTAAGGTCCTTGAGCATAATTTAAGAGCCTTGAACATATTTTAAGAGCCTTGAGCATACTTTAAGGGAGCGGAACCCTCGTATAGCACACTTGGTATAGCTTTTAACTCTGTATGGGACTTCTAGCATGTTGGCTTCTAGCACTTCTAGCAGTATGCAAGACAAGAGCAGTTGACCATGATGCTATTATCCCTATCCTGATCCCAGCCCTGCTAGAGACTGGCTGACTAGTAGAACACTTAAGAACAACAAATATTTTGTTTATCCCAACACCAGGGAGGAGAGGGAGCCGGTCGGCCGAGCGGACAGCACGCTGGACTTGTGATCCTGTGGTCCTGGGTTCGATCCCAGGCGCCGGCGAGAAACAATGGGCAGAGTTTCTTTCACCCTATGCCCCTGTTACCTAGCAGTAAAATAGGTACCTGGGTGTTAGTCAGCTGTCACGGGCTGCTTCCTGGGGGTGGAGGCCTGGTCGAGGACCGGGCCGCGGGGACACTAAAAAGCCCCGAAATCATCTCAAGATAACCTCAAGATAACCTCAAGATAACCTCAAGATAACCTCAAGATAACCAGCACGAATTGTTGACTGTTGTTTCTTGGTTGTCAGAAAGTATTTGGTGCCACACAAGAGGCCTCTGGTGGTGCTACACAAGAGGCCTCTGGTGGTGCTACACAAGAGGTTCCTGGTGGTGCCACACAAGAGGGTCCTGGTGGTGCCACACAAGAGGGTCCTGGTGGTGCCACACAAGAGGGTCCTGGTGGTGCCACACAAGAGGCCTCTGGTGGTGCTACACAAGAGGTTCCTGGTGGTGCCACACAAGAGGGTCCTGGTGGTGCCACACAAGAGGGTCCTGGTGGTGCCACACAAGAGGCCTCTGGTGGTGCTACACAAGAGGTTCCTGGTGGTGCTACACAAGAGGGTCCTGGTGGTGCTACACAAGAGGGTCCTGGTGGTGCCACACAAGAGGTTCCTGGTGGTGCCACACAAGAGGTTCCTGGTGGTGCTACACAAGAGGTTCCTGGTGGTGCCACACAAGAGGCCTCTGGTGGTGCTACACAAGAGGCCTCTGGTGGTGCTACACAAGAGGGTCCTGGTGGTGCTACACAAGAGGCTCCTGCTGGCGCTACACAAGAGGGTCCTGGTGGTGCCACACAAGAGGCCTCTGGTGGTGCTACACAAGAGGCTCCTGGTGGTGCCACACAAGAGGTTCCTGGTGGTGCCACACAAGAGGTTCCTGGTGGTGCCACACAAGAGGTTCCTGGTGGTGCCACACAAGAGGTTCCTGGTGGTGCCACACAAGAGGTTCCTGGTGGTGCCACACAAGAGGTTCCTGGTGGTGCTACACAAGAGGTTCCTGGTGGTGCTACACAAGAGGTTCCTGGTGGTGCTACACAAGAGGTTCCTGGTGGTGCCACACAAGAGGTTCCTGGTGGTGCCACACAAGAGGTTCCTGGTGGTGCCACACAAGAGGTTCCTTGTGGTGCCACACAAGAGGTTCCTGGTGGTGCTACACAAGAGGTTCCTGGTGGTGCTACACAAGAGGGTCCTGGTGGTGCTACACAAGAGGTTCCTGGTGGTGCTACACAAGAGGTTCCTGGTGGTGCCACACAAGAGGGTCCTGGTGGTGCCACACAAGAGGTTCCTGGTGGTGCCACACAAGAGGTTCCTGGTGGTGCTACACAAGAGGTTCCTGGTGGTGCTACACAAGAGGGTCCTGGTGGTGCTACACAAGAGGTTCCTGGTGGTGCTACACAAGAGGCTCCTGGTGGTGCTTCACAAGAAGGTCCTGGTGGTGCTACACAAGAGGGCTCCTGCTGGCGCTACACAAGAGGGTCCTGGTGGTGCTACACAAGAGGGCTCCTGCTGGCGCTACACAAGAGGTTCCTGCTAGCCCTACACAAGAGGGCTCCTGCTGGCGCTACAGAGGCAGGCTGCTGGGTCTGGGAAGGACCTCTCAGGTAGGAAACAAAGGCTTACAGTGAGAGGAGAGATATCAGAGTTGAGATAACAAGTATCTCAAGGGTCGCTACAGGGGGGGCCAATCCTGCTTTTAGAATGTCAACGACCTAACACGAAGGAATTGGATCTTTCATATCAATGTTTGTAGATGATGCACAATTAAAAATAAAGATCACAATACAGGAGAACTGTGATAACCTTGCAAAGTGATCTTGCAAAGTGATCTTGATCTTGATCTTTCACATCACTTCCCAAGTGGTGTGAAAATTTACTAATACACTCTAATTCAATCGCATTCAAAGCGATGAGGACAGGAACAGGATTGAAAAGTATGGGTGGTTATCTTGAGGTTATCTTGAGTGATAAGATTCTTCCATCCAGAGGGGAGAAAGATCTTGCAAAAACAAATAAAATGCCGGAAGTATATGGTAGCTGAATTCTTCACGCTATAGGAAGACAGCAGGGAAGGTTGGAATGGGGGGGACGTGATAACGACATACAAGATTCTGAGGAGAAGTGACCAAGTAATCAGAGAATTATTATTCAGAGGTAGGAACAACAGAACGAGCGGGCACAGAGGAAAACAAAGACACACACAAATTCTGAGGTTGGGGTTGGGGGGGGGGAAGATAGATTCAGTGTTGGTTGGCAATAAGCGAAATGGGTCAGACAAATGGTTTCCAATCAATAGGTCGTGACCCCCCCAATAGGGGGAGAGGTTACAGTGACCCCCCCCCTAAATAGGTAGGGGAGGGAGGAATTATCAGGGGGAAAGCGCCAAGTCATTACGACTATATAGCACTGGGAAGGGGGTCAGGATAAGGATTTGGGATGGGATGGGGAGGGAAGGAATGGTGCCCAACCACTTGTGGACGGTCGGGGATTGAACGCCGACCTGCATGAATCGAGACCGTCGCTCTACCGTCCAGCCCAAGTGACTGGGCTGGCAGGAGAGGGAGCCACACGAAATGTTTTCCAGTGAGTCGGGGAACCTAATTATCCGAGTACTAGTCCATTTGACTCATTGAGAATTAGCAAGCGGTGATGTATCCCAATTTGGCAACTTTTGTGAATTGTAAAAGAGAGGCAGTTTGTGCGGCAGGTTTTTTTTTTTTTTAAGGGCTAGTAAACAGGGCCGCCGGTCCACAAAGATGTGAAGGACTGGGGTTAGAGGAACTGGTGGGCGTGTTGTAGGCTGTCACTCAATTAGACAGCTTTGGGAGTATATATGTGTGACAAGATAAACGTCTTAACTCATTCAGAGTACGTAAACACAACATGCTTTATAGGCTGAAGGTGTCAGCGCGATGCTGTAATTACATCTAGGTAAGTACACACACACACACACACACACACACACACACACACACACACACACACACACACACACACACACACACACACACACACACACACACACACAGAGAGGTTTGCGACTAGGCTTGTTCCAGAGTTACGAGGGATGGGATATGAAGAGCGTCTGAAGGAACTGAACCTTACGACACTAGAGAAAAGAAGGGAGAGAGGAGATATGATAGGGACATATAAAATACTCAGGGGAATTGACAAAGTGGAAATAGATGAAACGTTCACACGTAATAATAACAGAACGAGGGGACATGGGTGGAAACTGGAAACTCAGATGAGTCACAGAGATGTTAGGAAGTTTTCTTTTAGCGTGAGAGTAGTGGGAAAATGGAATGCACTTGGGGAACAGGTTGTGGAAGCAAATACTATTCATACTTTTAAAACTAGGTATGATAGGGAAATGGGACAGGAGTCATTGCTGTAAACAACCGATAGCTGGAAAGGCGGGATCCAAGAGTCAATGCTCGATCCTGCAAGCACAAATAGGTGAGTACAAATAGGTGAGTACACACACACACACACACACACACACACACACACACACACACACACACACACACACACACACACACACACACACACACACACAGTTTCAAATGTAGATATGACAGAGCCCAGTAGGCTCAGGAATCTGTACATCAGTTGATTGACAGTTGAGAGGCGGGACCAAAGAGCAAGAGCTCAACCCCCGCAAACACAACTAGGTGAGTACAACTAGGTGAGTACACACACACACAAACACACACACACAAAGAAGCAGCGCAGGCTCTCAGCGTGCCTCTGGCAATGATCTTTAATGAGTCACTTATGTCGGGAGAATTGCCCAGTTGCTGGAAGAAGGCAAATGTCGTGCCGATCTTCAAGAAAGGTGATAGGGAGGAGGCACTTAACTATAGACCTGTATCACTGACAAGCATCCCCTGTAAAATACTTGAAAGAATAATTAGGCTACGACTGGTTGCACATCTGGAGAACATTAGGTTTGTGAACAAACATCAACATGGGTTCTGGACAGGGAAATCGTGCCTAACAAACCTTCTGGAATTCTATGATAAAATATCGAGGATAAGACAGGACAGAGATGGTTGGGCAAACTGCATATTTCTGGACTGCCAAAAAGCCTTTGATACAGTACCGCACATAAGACTGCTGTTCAAGCTCGAGAAGCAGGCGGGGTTGGGGGGAAAGGTCCTAGCATGGATAAGGAACTACCTAACAGGAAGGAGCCAAAGAGTTACGGTAAGGGGCGAGAAGTCGGACTGGCGAACAGTAACAAGTGGAGTACCACAAGGATCGGTGCTGGGACCAATTCTATTTCTTGTATATGTTAACGACATGTTTACAGGCGTAGAGTCCTACATGTCGATGTTTGCGGATGACGCAAAGTTAATGAGAAGAGTTGTGACAGATGAGGATTGCAGGATCCTCCAAGAGGACCTGAACAGGTTGCAGAGATGGTCACAGAAATGGCTACTGGAATTCAACACGAGCAAATGTAAAGTTATGGAAATGGGACTAGGAGATAGGAGACCAAAGGGACAGTACACAATGAAGGGGAACAGCCTACCTGTGACGACGCGCGAAAGAGACCTGGGGGTGGACGTAACACCTTATCTATCTCCTGAGGCACATATAAATAGGATAACGACAGCAGCGTACTCTACACTGGCAAAAGTTAGAACATCATTCAGAAACCTAAGTAAGGAGGCATTTAGGGCGCTTTACACTGCCTACGCGAGGCCAGTCTTAGAGTATGCCGCCTCATCATGGAGTCCCCATCTGAAGAAGCATATAATGAAACTGGAAAAGGTTCAGAGGTTTACAACGAGACTCGTCCCAGAGCTACGAGGGATGGGGTATGAGGAGCGCCTGAGGGAACTGTGCCTTACGACACTAGAAAGAAGAAGGGAGAGGGGGGACATGATAGGAACGTATAAGATACTCAGAGGGATTGACAGAGTGGACATAGACGAAATGTTCACACGGAATAGTAATAGAACGAGGGGACATGGATGGAAGCTTGAAACTCAGATGAGTCACAGAGATGTTAGGAAGTTTTCTTTTAGCGTGAGAGTAGTGGGAAAATGGAATGCACTTCAGGAACAGGTTGTGGAAGCAAATACTATTCATAATTTTAAAACCAGGTATGATAGGTAAATGGGACAGGAGTCATTGCTGTAAACAACCGATGCTCGAAAGGCGGGATCCAATAGTCAATGCTCGATCCTGCAGACACAACTAGGTGAGTACAACTAGGTGAGTACACACACACACACACACACACACACACACACACACACACACACACACACACACACACACACACACACACACAAACGGAAGTCTGCAATCAGTGAGTCATCTAGACAGTGTTGAAAGAGCGCTCTAGAGGTGTGTGTCTACTATCTGTGGAGATGCCGCCAGGAAGCAAGAGGAGACTAGAGCAGGCCGAGGCCAGGCTTAAGGCTCTGTGTTGCATAGTTGCAATGGCTGACCCGCCGGAAGGACACGGCTCCACACACCAAACGTGTCCATTAAAGTCAATTGAAGAGACTTGAACGTTCGAATCTGCGGCCCCGCTGTCTATGTTATTGAGATTGATGGCACTCTCTCTCTTCTGGCAGAATATCTGTGCCGCTTTTCCTTTCTCCTCTGGCACTCACTCACTCACTCACTCTGTGAGTGAATATCTGTGGCACACTCCCTAAAGTGCAGAGGATCTCTGGTACGCTGTTCAAGATCTGTGACACGCTGTTCAAGATCTGTGACACGCTGTTCAAGATCCGTGACACGCTGTTCAAGATCTGTGACACGCTGTTCAAGATCCGTGACACGCTGTTCAAGATCCGTAACACGCTGTTCAAGATCCGTAACACGCTGTTCAAGATCCGTAACACGCTGTTCAAGATCCGTAACACGCTGTTCAAGATCCGTAACACGCTGTTCAAGATCCGTAACACGCTGTTCAAGATCCGTAACACGCTGTTCAAGATCCGTAACAAACTGTTCATGATCCGTGTAGGTTTACTGAATGTAGAGGATCGAAGGGTATAGCCCCCAACACTGTTGAACAAACCCACAAGGGCCGTGACGAGGATTCGAACCCTCACCTCTGTTCATTACAAACACCAATATCTGCCCTTCATCGAAACCACTTCAGAAAAACTGGATATGCTGTTGGAGTTGCCAACGTAGCCAGTGCCCAACCTCCTAAGGTGTCCCTAAGGTGTCCCTACGTCAAGAAACTGTCGTACTAACGTGCTCTTATCCTAACCTACCCAGAGGACCTAAAACAGAAAACGGGGCAGTAAGACACTTTGGCCAGCCGATTCTATTTTTTCTACTACGACAATTTTGTTGGGATTTTTTGTAGCCTATACGATAGATAAACGACGTTCTTTGTAGGAGGACAGGTTTGGCTACCAAGACGACTCATTCTCTCAAATATGCACTCTAGTTGAGTCCATGTGAGGGAAGGTTAGGTGAGGTGGAAGCTGGCACTTTGCACTCTGACCTTAAGTCATTCAGATTACGGTCAAGCCAGTTATAGCTAAGAGTTGATGACTGCTAATTTGGGTCTGGAAGCAGGGCTTTCTCTAACAATGTGCACTCGTTCCGTCGCCACTGGTGTGGGCGTGAGCGGGTGTTGTAGGTGTGTCTTACCACACGTGTGTGGTGGCAGATGTGCTTATGATGTGTGGTTGTTCTTGCTGGGGATTAGCTACGGCACATAGGTTCTGCCTTCAATATCTTCGTATGGTGAATAGGTTCCAGAGCCTATTGGGATGTGACATTATATTTGAAGATGTGTATGGAGTCTGCCTCCACACACACACACACACACACACACACACACACACACACACACACATATATATATATATATATATATATATATATATATATATATATATATATATATATATATATATATATATATATATATATATATATATATATATATATATATATATATATATATATTATATACTTACGTGTCCATGCGTGTCGTCGCCTAGTGTACCAATATTAGTCTGACACTTCGTCCTATTAAAGAAAGATTATATATAAAGATTATATATAAAATGTTTGTGTCGTATTTACAGCGACAATACCATTGTGTGTGTGGGGGGGCGAGGCCCCCCACAATGCCCCCCCGGCACACCCCACTGTAGTTGCCGTAACAAAGCAATGCTTATATCGACATTTGCCATTACCTCCAAGACAAATGCGAGTGTCTTAATGCGTTGGGGGGTCAGACAGTGTTTTTTGTCGGCTATTTATGCCAGCATTGTGTGTGTGTGTGTGTGTGTGTGTGGTTGGTGTGTGTGTGTGTGTGTGTGTGTGTGGTTGGTGTGTGTGTGTGTGTTCGTTTCGACAGCAGCAGCGGTCTTTGTTGATGGTCCGGTTCCGTCGTCATCAGAAATGGAACTGAAGTCATACTTATGCTAGGATAGCCGTGTGGTTGGTGGAGCTTTCCAACAGAGCGACATGCAGGCACCAACCAACCAACCAACCAACTTATCGGACTTGACATTTAACCGTGATACAGGTCGGCCACACACAGTTTAATCTCCGTTACAGCACCCTAGTGAATGGCGCATTGGTTATATAACGTCGCCTCGACAGTTAGATGAACCGGGTTCGAGGCGTTATAAGTAGAGGTTCCTCGTTTTTTTGACATTTTGTCATTTATAATTAGATTTAGTGCTTTGCAACCTTGATGTAAGACTTGTCATTTTGCCATCAAATATGTGTGGACGTTTTAAGGAGATTTTGACCGCCATAGTCACAAGGATTTGGCGGTCAAATCTGAGCCATTTGGCCAGCTTTCTGAGCCATTTGGCCAGCTTTCTGAGCCATTTGGCCAGCTTTCTGACCCATTTGGCCAGCTTTCTGAGCCATTTGGCCAGCTTTCTGACCCATTTGGCCAGCTTTCTGTCCCATTTGGCCAGCTTTCTGAGCCATTTGGCCAGCTTTCTGAGCCATTTGGCCAGCTTTTTGAGCCATTTGGCCAGCTTTCTGAGCCATTTGGCCAGCTTTCTGAGCCATTTGGCCAGCTTTCTGAGCCATTTGGCCAGCTTTTTGAGCCATTTGGCCAGCTTTCTGAGCCATTTGGCCAGCTTTCTGAGCCATTTGGCCAGCTTTCTGAGCCATTTGGCCAGCTTTTTGAGCCATTTGGCCAGCTTTCTGACCCATTTGGCCAGCTTTCTGAGCCAAATTGATTGTTTATTTCAATTTCTGGGTCAGCCTCACTATTTTACAAGGACTCGACGTTAAATACTATTTATTCATATCCTCTTTAAAGCCTCTTAAGTGTCCAGTGCACTTTTAAAATGTAGTTGATTTGTTTACACACGTGGTTAAGGCGCGAACGACCTCTTGAGTCTTTGTTAGCAGTCTGAGAGCTTTCGCCTTAAACCTTGGCCCAGTCACCTGGAGGTGGACGGTAGAGCTACGGTCTGGCTTCATGCAGGTCGGAGTTCAATCCCCGACCATCCAAGTGGTTGGGCACCATTCCATCCCTTCGTCCCATCCCAAACCCTTATCCTGACCCCCTTCCAGGTGTTATATATATATATACAATCGTTTAATGGCTTGGCGCTTTCTCCTGATCGTTCCCTTCTCTTCCCCTTCATTTTTTTCCCCCTGGAACTCGACCCTGCTATTGGTTTACAACCAGGTACCCAGTTACTGCTGGGGTTATATCTTATCTTGAGGTTATCTTGAGGTTATTACGGGGCTTAGCGTGCCCGCGGCCCTGTCTTCGACCACGCATTCACTTTTTGTTACACAATCCCCCCCCCCCAGGAAGCAGCCCGTAGCAGCTGTCTAACTCCCAGGTACCTCTTTGCTGCTAATTTTATACGGCAACATTTTGGGGTTACCGCACGGTCACTCACCTAGCAACACTGTGGGGTTACTGCACGGTCACTCACCCGGCAACACTGTGGGGTTACTGCACGGTCACTCACCCGGCAACACTGTGGGGTTACTGCACGGTCACTCACCCGGCAACACTGTGGGGTTACTGCACGGTCACTCACCCGGCAACACTGTGGGGTTACTGCACGGTCACTCACCCGGCAACACTGTTCACCGTCTCGGCTACATTAAGGCGAAAATGTAGAGCGGAAACTGACAGATCGTCCATGTGTCAGTAAACACCGGGTTAACCATTCATTTGTTTTTCTACTTAGTGAACGTCTTAAGTAATTGCGAGTTTAATGTTTGTTTACGTTAGATAAACGTCGGTGGTAGATGTGCGCCCCCCAGAGAAAATACCCTTTGAGCAACAAAGTGAGGAAGAAAGTAGGCAAGAAAGTGAGGAAGAAAGTAGGCAAGAAAGTGAGGAAGAAAGTAGGCAAGAAAGTGAGGAAGGAAGTGGGCAAGAAAATGAGGAAGAAAGGGAGGAAGACAGTGGGCAAGAAAGGGAGGAAGAAAGTGGGCAAGAAAGTGGGCAAGAGAGTGGGCAAGAAAGTGGGCAAGAAAGTGGGCAAGAAAGTGAGGAAGAAAGTGGGCAAGAAAGTGAGGAAGAAAGTGGGCAAGAAAGTGAGGAAGAAAGTAGGTAAGAAAGTGAGTCGAGCTTGGTGGCAGGGGTCAACAAGAGTCGTTTATGTGTCGTGGGATTCGGGGTTGAGGTCGTCTTCCCCAAGCTTGCTTTAGTCTTACGACTCTCTTGACAGGTTTATGAAGACGCTGTCAAGGTTTGCTTTTCCCAGGTGAGGGTGTAGGGAGCGCTCCCACACGGACGCCACCACCACCACCTCACCAGTGAGCCATAGAGACATAAGAATGTGTTTTCTTTTTCCACTTAACAGGTGGAATCATATGCACTATAGTAAGTGACATAGTGGAGGCAGACTCCATTCGCAATTTCAGATGTAGATATGATTGAGGCCAATAGAGGTTCAGGAACCTGTAAAACAGATGATTGACGGGTTGAGAGGCGGGACCAAAGAGCCGCAGTTCAACACCCCCACAAGCGCAAGTAGGTGAGTGCACCCAACACTCACGCCGCTTCAGGCAGTCACTCAGGTGGCAGTCACTCAGATCACTCACGCCGCTACCGATGGCAGTCACTCAGGCCTTCGGGACAGGCAAAAGCTGAGTCAGTCTGAATAACGTTGGAACTCCAGGTGGTTCCTCCAGGTGGTAGCCACAGATGGTACCCTGAGATGGTGCATGGGCCCCTCCCCTGGTGGTACCCCACAGGTGGTACCCACAGGTGGTTACATAGCACCTGTGGGAACCTGGAGAGTCCTCCTTCGCTAATCATACAGATGATCAAACTCCTTCAGCGTCCTTTTAAGTTAACCAATGGATGTGTTAACGTACTGATAAGCTATATATATAACTTATCAGTACTAAGCTGATAAGCTACATATACAGCTTAACAGCTTAGCTACAGTACCACTAGCTGATAAACTACATCAACAAATACAGGGAGCAGAATTATCTGACATAGCCTATTAAAAGCCTCGTGTATCTATCCTGTCGTCACATGATGACAATTGCAAGTAAATGGCCATGCTCACTTACTTGAGCATGCTGCAGGGCTGTTGAACTAGTTACGCTTCTTCTGAGATGCTGAGCTCGCCCGCGCCTTGACGGGGTAGAATACTGAACGGCCTTAGGGACACCACTGGCATCCCGAAGGTACTATAGTGCCTGCCGACGGCCACAGTGGGAGTCGAACACACACACACACACGCTGTGTATAATGTGGACCAGCTCTAGCAGTAGCAGCAGCAGCAGCAGCAGTAGTAGCAGCAGCAGCGTGTTGGCGAGGGTGATTGAGATGCTGTCAGCGTCTGCTCCTTGAGGCCAGGAACCGCCGTCTCCACCTTGAGTACGAGTGGATATTAAATCGTCTTAAATCATCTTCAGGCCGGTTAACTCTACTCGTCCACTCTCAGAGCAGCCTCACAGCATCCCTATACTCACCATTCTCGACATTCGTCCGAAGATCGACCCCGAAATTTTTTCCATCAGCCCAGTATAAACCCATCGCCAGATTCATCTACTCACCTCGCCGCCCCTTCCTCCTCCTTCTGGACCCTACTCACGCCGGTGAGTAAATACCCAATAAAACCCTGAACAGTTCATATTATATGTTCATATCATATCAAACCTGTTCATATCATATGTTCAAACATATCTAGGTTTTGATATGTCATTTTTGGAGGGGGTTATAAAACTGTTTTGTGGTAAGTAAATGCTTTACTACATTGGTTTTGATATTAGCTTCATCCTCCTGCTTTTGGTAGTACTTATAGGTAACGATGGGGACCATAGTATTTATATCGACATACAACGAAATTAGAAAGTAGATATTGGCACTATTGAGTTGGACAAGCCGGAAAACTATTTTTTATTTACGTTGCAAAGACAGACTAAACTAACCTAACCTTCCTAGGCCTAATTCATGATATCTGAGGCTTAATATAGTGTATATGTGTGCTATACTAGGCCAAGGAATATTGTTTTTTAGCTTAATTTTTTTAATTCTTTACTGGTCAATATGCTGACGATGAGCCACAATAACGTGACTGAAGTATGTTGACCAGATCCACACACTAGAAAATGAAGGGACGACGATGTTTCGGTCCGTCCTGGACCATTCTCAAGTCGATTGTCTAGTGTGTGGATTAGTCAACATGGTCAATATGCAACTATCTAAAAGTTAAGTACCTACGAATTCGTGACTATTAACGATGGTCACAATAGTTCCTACCTAAACAGAAGGATGGAGGGTTGGTTTTGATATTAACTTAAGGGTAGGGTGACCAGTAATTGTTGGGACTAAGTAACTACGCTGTTGTCAGGCTGCCAAGAGCTGGCTGGCCGGCTGTTGCTAAATATTGTTGTCCAGAATCATTAAACAGAACCTGCTTTCAGGGGCACAGAAATGTGAACTCCAAAACCTGGGCTGAGCGGACCTTTCTGCTGTACAAACCTTACATGAAGCGTGAGACACAGCGCCAGCCGTGGAAGTATGTCTACGTTAAAGAGTTAAAAGGTCAGCAGACTCCAAATTTAGGTTAAGATGGCAGTCTTGAAGTGTCTCCCCGGACACAGGGCTGCCAACATGTCAGCCTCTCTCTCTCTCTCTCTCTCTCTCTCTCACCCTTCTCATCAACAACACATATCGACGCTGCCTCAGTTAGTCCCTCCTCCTCCTCCTCCTCCTCCCAGCACATAAGTTGATGTTTGGTAAACAAGACGGCGGCCAATCACGATGGAGAATGTGTTTTACGTGGTTGTAGTTCCTTGTGGTGTTTGAAGGTATTAATATAGGTGTGGAGGATGAATGGGGCGGGTCTTAGAGACACACACACGTACCTGGAGGAGTTTGAATGGCCACCTGGACCCAGCGACGCCGCTCCGAGACGGAAGGGTTGGCAACCCCCACCTCTGTGGGCCCCCACGTGTATCTTGACATTTAGGTAACGATGCCATTTGTCCTTTATTTTTTTTTTTTTTTTTTTACGTTTTGTCTTTGTAATTAATAAATACAGTAATGTATGAGGTGCTCGCGCGCGAACGCTACGTTTACAAACACGGTGAGAAAATAAACAAAGTCTCAAGGTTATCATTCATTTGCATGCTGGAAATGGAAGACACATTGTTGACCTTGCCGGGCCAGGTATGCTTGGGCAGGCCTCCCTTACCCCAACCCCCCACCCCGTCCCCAACCCCATCACACCCCCCCCCCTTCCATCAACCCTCCCCCCCCCACCCACCAACCCCCCATGCGGGACCCCCACACACACACTCATCTCTCATAGGGGGGTAATGTTATTTATACATTACGGTGGAATTAATAGAAAACTGCGAACTGCTATATATATATATATATATATATATATATATATATATATATATATATATATATATATATATATATATATATATATAATATATATATAAAATGGTTGAGAGAATGAAGTGAATGGCAAGATGAGGTAACACCCATCGGGAAGGGGGGGGGGTAGGGAGAACCCCCCTCCCCCCCACCAGAACAGTTTCAGTAGACAACGGCCTGTTTCATCCATTGACGATCTGTTGGCAAGCTTCAGTCCCCCCCCCCCCACGATTCTAGGGAGGGGTACTGAGCCCGGCTCTCTTTTTTTTCACCTAACTTTCAAACTGTTGGTTGCTTTAATGGAATTATTCCAGTGGTTCCCCTATTTGCCATAGCTGTTTTTTTTTTTTTTTTAAAGGGTCCAGGTACTGGAGTCGGCTTCGTTCTCGATTCGCAATCGGGAATTGCGGGTTCGAATCCAGGGGGGCGAGACAGAAATGGTTGGGTACGTTCATTTCCTATGCCTCTGTTCACCCTAGCAGCAAATAGGTACGGAGGAGTTAAGTCACCTTGTTGTGGTGGGGGGTGGGGGGAGGTGAGAAGGGGGACCTTGATATAAGCTTAACGTGTCTGCATACACAGTCTGCCTGTCCCCGACAAAATGAATTATTAATTGTTAAAGCTTTGAATGGAGAGCGCTTCTACGAAACTAGTGATTGGATGAACATCCCAGCGAATTTCCACTCACAGGATGAGTGGCGGTGCCCAATACTGTCACTATGGCGGCGTGTCCACTCACAGGATGAGTGACGCTGCCCAATACTGTCACTATGGCGGCGTGTCCACTCACAGGATGAGTGACGCTGCCCAATACTGTCACTATGGCGGCGTGTCCACTCACAGGATGAGTGACGCTGCCCAATACTGTCACTATGGCGGTGTGTCCACTCACAGGATGAGTGACGCTGCCCAATACTGTCAGTATGGCGGCGTGTCCACTCACAGGATGAGTGACGCTGCCCAATACTGTCACTATGGCGGTGTGTCCACTCACAGGATGAGTGGCGCTGCCCAATACTGTCACTATGGCGGCGTGTCCACTCACAGGATGAGTGACGCTGCCCAATACTGTCACTATGGCGGTGTGTCCACTCACAGGATGAGTGACGCTGCCCAATACTGTCACTATGGCGGTGTGTCCACTCACAGGATGAGTGGCGCTGCCCAATACTGTCACTATGGCGGCGTGTCCACTCACAGGATGAGTGACGCTGCCCAATACTGTCACTATGGCGGCGTGTCCACTCACAGGATGAGTGACGCTGCCCAATACTGTCACTATGGCGGCGTGTCCACTCACAGGATGAGTGGCGCTGCCCAATACTGTCAGTATGGCGGTGTGTCCACTCACAGGATGAGTGGCGCTGCCCAATACTGTCACTATGGCGGTGTGTCCACTCACAGGATGAGTGGCGCTGCCCAATACTGTCACTATGGCGGTGTGTCCACTCACAGGATGAGTGGCGCTGCCCAATACTGTCACTATGGCGGTGTGTCCACTCACAGGATGAGTGGCGCTGCCCAATACTGTCACTATGGCGGTGTGTCCACTCACAGGATGAGTGGCGCTGCCCAATCTTGAGAAAAATATAGATTAATACAGGATTTTCACAGTCTTACTGAAGGCCCCGGTCAGCTTTTAACAAATTTGATTCAAATCAGATTCTAACTCTGATTCTTTTAACAATATATTTCAGGCAGCTGACAGCTGGAAGGGCTGCGACATTCTGTATCTTAACTCACAGGAGACCTTAACAAGTTAAGAGGCACATGGTATTAGGGAGGTTACCCTAAGTGGGGATTAGGGTTTGGTTAATACCAAGAGAGCAGGGTTATCATAAGCCTGCGTGGTAGGTGGAGTGCCCCAGGGCTCTGTCTTGGGGCACTCTGGGAAATTGCGGAGTCCGAATGCAGAAAATATTAAAAAAAAAAATCGTGATTAGTAGGTATCTCACGTCAAAATGTAATGCATAAATGTATAGAATGAGGTAAGTGGGATACTAGGATATATTTCAACAAATTTTTGTCAAAAAGATATCTAATGTTAATTATTCCTCAGCTTTATCTTGCCCTAGTTAAATCCCATTTAGATTATGCACTTGTCATCGGGATGAAAAAACTATGCAAACTGCATGTATCGCGAGAAAGAAGATATGCAGTTCAGTTCTTGTCTCCATACTATAGAATAGAGATAAATTCACTTAAACGCGTCCAGAAGAAAACAAAAGTTAATCCCAGGAATTAGAAACATTCCTGTAAAGAGAGATTTTTTAACAAATCTGGACTTTGCATTCACTAGAATGACGAAGATTAAGGAGGTGACATGATCTTACTGGCCGTCCTGCTAGGAACACACAGCCACCGCAGCGCGTACAGCACCATCCACAAGCAAGAAAACCCGCTGGGAACGCAGACGATGAGTCGCAACGCGTCTTGAAGATATAAGAACTAAACTACACACCAGAAAAGATGAGACGACGACGACGTTTCGGTCCATCCTGGACCATTATCAAGTCGACTGTGGTCCTTATCACAAACGTCGTCCGTCTCCTCCCTCATCTTCTGGTGTGTAGATTAGTTCCCGCTGGAAATGTCTTGAAAATATATATGAATAAGGACCCCGAGATGTTTGACGCCCAGCAAGAGGCCTTGTCGCCCATCTTAAATATCAACAAACAGCTCATCAAAAATGATACACAGCCCGTCAAGACTTGTCACTCACACATAAAGAACAGCTAATCACGCCAAGCGGAAGACGGGACTTGATAGTGGAGGCGTCCGCAGTCAAGCCTTCTTAGAATGGTAAATGTTAACTAGAGGGGATGGTGTAGACACTCACGGTCACTCACTGATGGTGAAGACAGACACGGTCACTCACTGATGATGAAGACCCACACTGTCACTCGCTGATGATGTAGACACTCACTGTCACTCGCTGATGATGTAGACACTCACTGTCACTCGCTGGTAGGGAAAGGAATCTGTTGAGACATTGTGAACCTCAAGAAACATTTGCTTCTCTATAAAAACCTTAATATTGGAGAAATAGAATAAAAGTAAGGATCGAATTTTTGAAAAAAAGTTTAATTAGGTATGATAACAAAAAGTTCATTAGGAACTGTCGTTATTTTTTCATTCCGAACATCAAAGTTGATCTGTCAATTTGTCACAGCTTTCAAATATCTAATTATCGTTGTCTCCCCCCACCCCTTCCAGTCATCCCACTCTCCCGTCAACTGCTGATTAAGTTTCCGTCTTAAAAATGTCTTCGAGAATTTGTTCATTACCAAAGTGTTCCAATTTAATATGTCTTCCCCCTAGCTTGAAGTTTGAACTCTTTCCAAAGGGTTCAAACAAAGGGTTCAACTCTCTCCAAAGGGTTCAACACAAATCTGAATACAGACACCATCGAGACCTAAGGGCCAGATTCACGAAGCAATTGCGCAAGAACTTACGAACCTGTACATCTTTTATCAATCTTTGGCGGCATTGTTTACAATTATTAAACAGTTAATGAGCTCCGAAGCACCAGGCGGCTGTTTATAACAACAGTTGATTGGCAAGTTTTCATGTTAGTAAACTGTTTAATAAATGTAACCAAAGCCGTCAAAGATTGAGGAAAGATGTACACGTTCGTAAGTACTTGCGTAACGGCTTCGTGAATCTGGCCCCCAGAACAACAAACCCAAGTCGATTGACAATCGACTCGAGAATGGTCCAGGACGGACCGAAACATCATCGTCCCCTTCACCTTCAAGTGTGTGATCTGGTCAACATACTTTAGCCACGTTATTGTGACTCACCGCCTGCATCAAACCCATCCTAACCTATACACCAAACAGTATTATTTAATATAAATAAACCTAACTATACACCAAGCAATATTGTTTAATATAAATCAATTTATATTTACGATATTACCGGTCTTCATTACCGGGGAAAACATTTCAGTATTGCGACCTTCGGAACGGCCGCTGACTGGAGCTATTTTGTTAGTAGATATAGAAAGTTATTTTGTTGATGAATATAATTTAGAGTTGTGAGTGGACCGGTGGGAAAAATTCAGGCACCAAATCCAATTCCATTCATCACACTCCGCATGAAATGCGTTTTAGACATGACTGACAGCGTGTTAGAGTTGAGAGCTGGTAAAGCGCTGCTCATGTCAGCTGCAGCGCTGCCAACGCCTCACGAAAGCCCTTCACCCCTTGAAATCTTCCTTGGCTATAAAAGGGGTTAAAAAGCTTTGCACCTTTTCTGTAAATATTAAAGATTGGGGGGGGGGGAGTGGCAAGCCATTACGAGTATATAGCACTGGGAAGGGGGATTAGGATTTGGGATGGGACGGGGGAGGGGAAGGAATTGTGCCTAGTCACTTGGACGGTCGGGGATTGAACGCGGACCTGCATGAAGCCGAGACCGTCGCTCTACCGTCCAGCCCAAGTGGTTGGGGATGGAGCATTATTGACAGAGATGAACAGTTTTCAAGAATACATTGAATAAGAATATTGGTGAAAGGGAGTGAGCATAAACAGTACAGGCCTATGATCCTGTGGTCCTGGGTTCGATCCCAGGCGCCGGCGAGAAACAATGGGCAGAGTTTCTTTCACCCTATGCCCCTGTTACCTAGCAGTAAAATAGGTACCTGGGTGTTAGTCAGTTGTCACGGGCTGCTTCCTGGGGGTGGAGACCTGGTCGAGGACCGGGCCGCGGGGACACTAAAGCCCCGAAATCATCTCAAGATAACCTCAAGATAGCCTATAGTGCCGACTGCCCATTTGTAGAGTATTTCTGGCAGTCTCCCGTGATACGATCATTATTTTCTGTATTAAAGCAAAAAAGAAAACTAGTTCGAAAGACCACTGTTTTTTTCGAGGGTAAACTCCAGAGGTAGTATAGTTGAACACTGATATGATGTGTTCATCTAGTTGTGCTTGCGGGGGTTGAGCTCTGCTCTTTCGGCCCGCCTCTCAACTGTCAATCAATCTACTGTTACTAACTACTATTTTTTTTCCCTCCACACACACACACACACACACACACACACACACACACACACACACACACACACACACACACACACACACACACACACACACACACACACACACACACACACAGGAACAGGTTCATCTCAGGAACCTGTACACCTGTTGATTGACGGTTGAGAGGCGGGACCAAAGAGCCAGACCTCAACCCCCGCAAGCACAATTTGGTGAGTACACATACACACACACACACACACACACACATACACACACACACACACACACACACACATACACACACACACACACACACACACACACACACACACACACACACACACACACACACACACACACACACACACACACACACACACACACATACCCCCCAGGAAGCAGCCCGTAGCAACTGTCTAACTCCCAGGTACCTATTTACTGCTAGGTAACAGGTGCATCAGGTTGAAAAAAATTCTTGCTGTTACGGGCTGCTTCCTGGGTGAGTATTCACCTATTTGTGCTTACCGGGGTTGAGCTCTGGCTCTTTGGTCCCGCCTCTCAACTGTCAAATCAACTGGTGTACAGATCCAGTAGGCTTAGTGTGTGTGTGTGTGTGTGTGTGTGAACCCGAAGATTGTGATGTTATAGATATCGCAGAGACAAGTATCATACCACCAGCATATCGCTCTACCCTCTCTTTGCTACTCTCTCTCTCTCTCTCTCTCTCTCTCTCTCTCTCTCTCTCTCTCTCTCTCTCTCTCTCTCTCTCTCTCTCTCTCTCTCTCTCTCTCTCTCTCTCTCTCTCTCCCCCCCCCATCACCTCCCTTGCCTCCTGTTCCTTCCCGACTTTGTGGCTTTATATGAAATTTTTTTCTTGAAGTATAAGTAGGGAATGTGAAGGTTCACGTGAAGGCACAGGAGCAGATGAACGTGCAGATGAAGATGATGATACAGGTGCAGTTGAAAGTGACGATCAGGTGATGGTGATGATTCAGGTGAAGGTGAGTAGGTGAGAGGTTTAAAATATAGGTGTTGGCGAAGGAGCAGGCAGAAGGGAGGGGGCTGGGAGGAGAAAAAAAATTAAAGATTTAGAAATGGGAACTAGGAAGTATATTATGGGAGAAGGCGGTTGGGCAGCAGTCCGTCCGTCTTGCTGACACCATGTTTGTATGTTTGGAAGGTAAAGCAACCATGCTCTCATTTTGCCAGGTGGCTGGCTGGGGAGTGCTTGAAGATTATTTTACCACCTGTTGGAGTGGGACTGACTTAAGACAGAGTTTGAGGCGTGTATGTTTGGCGCATCGCGATGCGTGCTTTGCTGTGCTTTTTGGCGGGTCATGTCTTGGAGGCCAAGTATGGTTAGTGTGTTGACCAGACCACACACTAGAAGTTGAAGGGACGACGACGTTTCGGTCCGTCCTGGACCATTCTCAAGTCGATTGTCAATGGTCCAGGACGGACCGAAACGTCGTCGTCCCTTCAACTTCTAGTGTGCGGTCTGGTCAACATACTTCAGCCACGTTATTGTGACTCATCGCCTGCATATGGTTAGTGTGGTTAATGATCCGTTGACTAGATATAATAACGTGGATATGGTTGGTAATACTGGATTGATGAGTATTCGGTAATTAGCGATCCGAACCTAGTGTTCATCAAAGCCTAGTTTTCATTCCGGTTACCGAACACTTAACGGTTCTCAGACCGGTTATCGAACGGATAGCACTAGACCGGATAACGTGGAGAGGAAATACCGGTATCCGTCTATAGCCCCCTCCTCCCTGCAACATAGTATTATTGGTACATAAATTCATGCACATATTTATTCATATATTCATGTTGGTAAACACACACACACACACACACACACACACACACACACACACACACACACACACACACACACACACACACACACACACACACACACACACACACATATGTTATAGAGCCCAGTAGGCTCAGGAATCTGTACACCTGTTCATTGACAGTTGAGAGGCGGGACCAAAGAGCCAGAGCTCAACCCCCGCAAGCACAATTAGGTGAGTACACACACACATACACACACACACACACACACACACACACACACACACACACACACACACACACACACACACACACACACACACACACACACACACACACACACACACACACACACACATATATGTGTGGTCGTGGTCGCGAAGGAAGCCAACTACACGAGACCGGACACTGGCCAAGGTTTAATTTATGGAGCAAACTTCCTCCCCTCAAGATAACGAGTCTCCGATGGATACTCTGTGCGTCGCACCTTAGGTAAACTCACTATCTACACTACAGCGTAAATCTTTGGTACACTTTGTGCGGGCCGCTGCA
Organism: Procambarus clarkii; assembly: GCF_040958095.1. NCBI lineage: Eukaryota > Metazoa > Arthropoda > Malacostraca > Decapoda > Cambaridae > Procambarus > Procambarus clarkii. Next base: position 24,384,166 of record NC_091168.1, on the reverse strand, counting down.
AGCAACAGCCTGGTGGACCACCAAACTCTCACAAGTCAAGCTTGGCCTCGGGCCGGGCTTGGGAGAGTAGAAGAACTCCCAGAACCCCATCAACCAGGTGTATATAAGGGAGCCTGACTGCTGATGAGTGGACAGCGCTCTGGATTCGTAATCCTGAGGTTTCGGGTTCGATCCCCGGTGCAGGCGGAAACATATTGGAGATTTTTTTTTACCTTGATGTTCCTGTTCACCTAGCAGTAAATAGGTACCTGGGAGTTAGACAGCTGCTACGAGCTGCTTCCTGGGGGTGAGTAACAAAAAGGAGGCCTGGTCGAGGACCGGGCCGCGGGGACCCGAAATCATCTCAAGATAACCTCAAGAAGATATTATATAATTTGTTTATTTTAATATTTTAAATATTATATAAATATAATATAAAATATTATAAATATTTTAAATAATATATTAAATTTTAAATATTATGTAACTTTTCATCGCACTTTTATTAAAAGTGTTTTTTCGAGTGATTTTGTGAGGGGGGAAAAACATGATTTGGAATAAATTATGAAGACAAAGCACTATTCCAGCACAACTATATTACACTTGGAAGGGATATGAGGATAAGGATTTAGGATAGGACTGAGGGAAGGAATATAGTGCCTCAAACACTTACGGACGGTTGGGAATTGAACACCGACCTGCATGACGCTCTACCGTCGCTCTACCGTCCATGTGTCGTGGACGTGATTGAGACCCCAGCGGCTCTGTCCTCTGGAGACAGGAAGGTTACCATCACCCTGAGCTTTATATATATATATATATATATATATATATATATATATATATATATATATATATATATATATATATATATATATATATATATATATATGTATATATATATTATAATATATATATATATTTTTTGGTTTTGGTCTTGACTTTAAATAGGGTGTATCCTTCGGGCAGGTGGCGATTATATGGCACTGGGTGAAAGACTGGGTACAGCCCGTGGTGCTGCTGTACCCTGTGTACCCACATACCCACATGATCAGGAAGGGTACACTGTTCACCTTGTAGAGTCACTGTCAGCCTAGGATGGGTGGCTCTCTCTCTCTCTTGACCCTGCTCCTCAATGCCATTTGACAGTGGCAGATCAGTGGTGCCAGAGAGTGCCATCCAGCATTGTAATCTCGTGAAGTGTCTTTCTGAGTCGAGAAGTTCAAGATAAAACTTATCTTGAACTTGTTTATGATTGAAACTTATTGCCTACATTTCACTTTCTCACTTAAACGTTTTTAAAAAAAAAATATGATTTCAAAATCAATTTCAACCATATTAAAATACAAAAAAAAATCTTATTAAAATACAATCACAAATAACTCTTTC